>NW_028261382.1:161892837-162047837 GCF_051295495.1 Thamnophis sirtalis
GTATATATATATATATATATATATATATATATATATATATATATATATATATATATATATATATATATATATATATATATATATATATATATATATATATATATATATATATATATATATATATAAACTGTATAGAAAATGCTAATGATCTGATGGTCATTTTGAAAAATCCTTTCTTAGTCCAAGAGGGACATACACTATATTGCCAAACGTATTCGCTCACCCATCCAAATAATTAGAATCAGGTGTTCCAATCACTTCCATGGCCACATGCATATAAAATCAAGTATCCAGGCATGCAGACTGTTTTTACAAACATTTGTGAAAGAATGGGTCGCTCTCAGGAGCTCAGTGAATTCCAGCGTGGAACTGTGATAGGATGCCACCTGTGCAACAAATCCAGTCATGAAATTTCCTCGCTCCTAAATATTCCATAGTCAACTGTCAGCTGTATTATAAGAATGTGGAAATGTTTGGGAATGACAGCAACTCAGCCACGGAGTGGTAGGCCACGTAAACTTGTCCAACATCAGTGTGTGACCTCATAAATGCACTTCTGGAAGAATGGTCAAAAATTCCCATAAGCACACTCCTAAACCTTGTGGACAGCCTTCCCAGAAGAGTTGAAGCTGTTATAGCTGCAAAGGGTGGACCGACGTCCTATTGAATCCTATGGATTAGGAATGGGAAGTCACAGTAAATTCATATGCGAGTAAAGGCAGGTGAGTGAATACTTTTGGCAATATAGTGTATATGCCAAATTTCAAGGTTGTAGGCTTTATAGTTCTGGAGATTTCATGATGATTGAGTGGGTTTGCCTTTTATAAATATAGATATGCCTTTCTCCATTTGCACCTATCTAGACCTTGAAATCTCATCTAGAGATCCTTACCCATTATCCTCACCTCTAGATAAGGTGTAACAGATGGTTACTAATGGAAAAACCTTTCTACAGAGGCAGAACAGCTGTAAAATCCATCCCCTGGAGAAAGGATTGCCTGGTACCTAAGTTATGTTTGAAAGTAAGATAAAACCTCTTTTAGTTTTTTTCCTGTATCATTGTCAAATAAGAACTTTAAATCTTGTTCCCAAGCCTTCTAGAGCTATTTTAGCCTGTTTATTCTCTCTTTCCCTTATTGTCTTTATTTTATTTTTGAAGTTTATGTTGTATCATTTTCTGCTTTTACAGATATGCTTATGGATTCTGTTTTATTTAATGTTCCAAGCTGTTTTGAGAACTTTCTGTCATAGAACCTGGCCTAGGACCTGGATATCTCCATGACCGTCTCTTGCAACATACCTCCCAGCACCCAATAAGATCTCACAGGGTGGGCCTTCTCCGGGTACCGTCGACCACACAATGTCGTCTGGTGGCCCCTCGGGGAAGAGCCTTCTCTGTAGCTGCTCTGGCCCTCTGGAACGATCTACCCCCTGAGATCCAGACCCTGCCCACACTCTCGGCCTTCCGAAAGTCTGTTAAGACCTGGCTGTTCCGGCAGGCCTGGGGGTGCTAATCTTTGATTGGACTTCAGCCCCATTAAAATCGAGTGTATGCTGTGTCTCTTTTAATTTGTTTCTGTCTTGTATTTTAAATTCTTTTTAATATTTTAAACTGTTTTTTTGTGTGAGCCGCCTGAAGTCCTCCGGGATTGGGCGGCATACAAATCTATTAAAATTGACAAATTGAGAACATTCTAGACCTTGTATTTCTTTTTAAAAAAAGTATATCTGCACATTTACGTTTCTAGAAGAATGTACAAGCAATAGACTTCATACTGACCCATATCTTGGGTCACTCTTTATGGCCACTAATTGCCTATCCTTACCTGTTCCAAAATATAAGGAAAATCTGGAGATACCATCTTTTTCCTCTTCAGCAACTATCAAAACAGTGTAGCGACTTAGTCAAAAAAAAAAAAACTTGACCGCCTTTTGACAGCAGCAATTAAGCACCTTAATTAATGGGTGAGTAAAAAAAAAAGATAATATTTACTGAACAGGAACATCCTGTTTTGCATTTCTATTCCAAATGTGCACCTGAAGAACATCAGTGACTACAGTGGGCTGTGATCCTTCTACATTACTGTTGCTAGGCATTGGTAGATAAGACAGCTATAAAAGTACTCAGTTCAAATTATGTAAAGGAACTATAAGCAGATATCCTGGCTGTGCTTCTTTTAAAACAAACACCGATATCCAGTTCATTTCTGATGGACAGTTTCCACAGTTTATTTGCAACCCGGAATTTTATATCTAAAGTGAGTGATTAATTCCTGATAAAAGGTCTAATGAAACATGAATGCATCTTGTAATTAAAGAGCGTTTGAATGACAAGTCCCCTAACCTACACATGGCTAACATGCAATCAACAGATGCTTTTCTTTTCCTGTCATCTTTATTTGGCTGCTAATCTTAGTGAGGCTCTCAATGAATTACCCCTCCTTTTTTTTAAAGGTTGCATACATATATTCTCAATGAAACGTATAATCCATCTAGGGTGCAAGTAAAGCCCCATACATAATTATTTCAGAATGACAGACAGTGAATTTCTTAGCTATTATTTTTGACAACCCTGTCATGGATGCCAAGTATATATTGTGGTTAGACCCTGAGAAACTTGGGGGGAAATCCATGTGGGGAGCGAATTCCTTTTTTCTTTACGGAAAAGTTCCTCGAATGACAGGCCCACGATCCTGGCTAAGCTTTAATGAAAAGTCAAAAGAGAGAAACCGTAGTGCTAGAAATTAATTATTGAATTTGGGACTCCTCAGCTCTTCTCTCTACTTCTATTCACTTGAGGGATAAAAATCTATTAAAAAGCAGCTTATTAGGTATCCTGGGTTGCTTTGATTGTCCATTTTAAGGTTCTATGGATGATTTTCTCAAACTACTAATTTTAGACTAAGTTGTTCTTTTCCAGAATTAATTGAAATACTCCTAAATTTACTTAATCTAACAAGACTGGTAATTAAAGAATGGTGCTAGTCCCCCTGCAGTGTTCTCTATGATCTACTGTAGCATAAAAATTATCACTAATAATCTTGCTGTTGTTATCTCTTTTTCTAAAGGTTAAGTGCTACTATGAAGGATAGGAGACATCTGTTTAAGGGATATACCCAAAGTCCCAATTCAGATTGAAACTAGAAGTGAAAAACACATTTCTTTCATATGTTTATAACAAAGAGCCCAGTTCCTTTTGTTTTGTTTATTCAAGCACTGAGATTTAAGCAAGAATGATACATGTCACTCACCTTCCATGATTCTTTACTAATATATAACTCAGAGGTGGGTTCCTACCAGTTCGCACCTATTCAGTAGAACCGGTTCATCAAATCTACCGGACCGGTTAGAAGAGTTTCCACCAGTGGACCCGGAAAGCAGGCCACACCTACAGAAGAGGTTCCAAAATTTTTTGAAACCCACCACTGGTCCTTGGATATGATTATTCTACACTATCATACTCCTATTTATAAAACTCAGTGCCTCTGTGAAAGGTAAGGATGACTACTGCATTTGTGGTGCAATCAGAACATTGCGTGTGTTGAAGTTGTTTTAACGCAAACCAAAGATGCCTTTTAAAAAACAAGTTTACATCATATTCTTATGCATGCCAGTGCTGTGTGTGAGGTAATTTAAGGTGGTTCTGACAAATGTCATCGGCATCTTCATATCCGGTCACATGGGTGGCAAGCCACTCCCATCCGGTCACATGGGTGGCAAGCCACTCCCACAAAGGAGACCACACCCACAGAGTAGGTTCGAACAATTTTTGAAACCCACCACTGATATAACTCCAACCTAATCAGGACTCGGACTTCTGTTTTTAGTAAAGTGAAAACCAAATGAAGTTCTCAGTGTTTACTTAGGAAAAAAAATAGATCACTGCAGACGGAATAATGAAACTCCAGGGGAGACTTTTTCTTAAAGGAAACTTTAAAAAGTGCTTATCGATATGCATGTGATTTTTTTTCTAAACCAAAGTTTGGTGGAAGATTAGACTGTCCCATAACACAGGGGTCCCATAACACAGGGGTTCTAATTTCAATATTTCTTTAGCCAGAAGAATGGAATTCAGAAACAATTCTCCTGTTAATTAGTACCACTTTCACTCGATTGTCAAGTCCAAGAATGCTAAGGAAAATTTGAAGTAACCTCCCCACCCAAATTTGCACAGATGGGAAGACTTAGTGGATACAGGTAGTCCTCGATTTACAACAGTTTATTTAGTGACTATTTGAAGTTATAACGGAACTGAAAAAGTGACTTATGACCAATTTTCACACTGTAGCATCCCCATGGTCACATGATCAAAATCCAGACACTTAGCAACTGACTCATATTTATGATGGTTGCAGTATCCCAGAGCAATATGATCACCTTTTGTGACCTTCTGACAAGCGAAGTCAAGGATAAAGTTAGATTCACTTAACAACTGTGTTACTAACTTAACCACGGCAATTCACTTAACAACTGTGGCAAGAAAGGTAGTACAATGGGGCAAAATTCACTTTAAAACCATCTTGTTTAGCAACAGAAATCTTGGGTTCATTTGTTGCATTTGTCCATTTTGTCGGACGTTTGTTCTATTAGTTTACAAAGAATTCAGAGGGACACTGCTGGTAGATGATGGCAGTAAAAATGTGAATAAGTGAAGAAGAATATCAGGGCATCTCTAATCTTACGTATGCACTTGTTGGAACCTATGTTGGAACCTGTTGATATAGATGTCAGGGTGATGCAGGAGGGGGTGCACAGGTAAACCCACCAGTGGCTGGCCAGGTTAGGTGGTCTTAATAGAATGGACCTTATAAATTCATATTAGCTTGGCTTTTCATTCTAGTGCCCTGGAGTCCCAAAGTTGACTTTTAGCTGGAGTAAACTTTCTCTCTAACTTCCTCATAAGTATTAAAAATAGGGCTGAACAGTATGGCAAGACCCTGTAAAGGAGGGGCACAGGAAGCCAGACGTGAGTGAGAGATAGAACAGAGGTAAAAATTGCTGACAGCTTAAGACATTATAGGAACTTCTCTTTCTTGTATTTTTCCTATGTACTTCTCTGTAACATTCCAAATGAACTTCCCCTTTTTGAAATGTCATGTTTGTCTCCTGTATGGAAACACCTTGAGAATGCACAGTATGGAACACGGCATAAAAGTAGCATCCTGGGCAGAGCCCAGGCAGTTCAGATTTTGGTGTGTGAACACGCTGAACTCGATGCATCAAATAAACCTGTTTCTCTCACCTTCGTGGTCTCAAGTCCTGGTCTTTCGTAAGTAGATTACAAACCTCAATCTGCTGCAACAAGGGCAAAATAGGTAACTGAGTTTGTTCTAGAGCATGGGTGTCAAATTCATGTTGTCACGTTATCATCACATGACGTATCACGACTTCCCCCCCCCGTTTGCTAAAAGGGGATGGGCATGGCCGGTGCTTATCGTTATGCCATTCAGTGCGATTCAGTCCCTGAGGAAGTGCAATGTCATTGCCCAGTATGGATTCTAATGTTTTAAAATGTGATGATTAATTCTTCCTTGAGAAAAGTGGTGTTTTCATTGTCACTGAAGGAAACCATGGTTCACATTCCCTCAAGAAGCCATCTCTGGATGCTGTGATACTGGACAATTTTCATTCAATTTTTCAATCTTCCCTTTTAGAGAGGGTTCTTTGCTCTTCTTTACTACTCAGCAGCTTTTGATACCATTAATTATAATATCTTTCTGAATTGTCTTCAGGGGTTGAGGTGGGTGGCTCTGTACTATGCTGGTTCACATCCCTCCTCCAGACTGGTTCTGGTCAGTGTTGAGGAGATGATAGGTACAGATCATGGCCTATGTGATCTGGATCTTTGAGAGGTGCTATAGAACACATATATTCAGTTATATGTCTTGACCTGGGGCATCTAAGTGATGCTGTGGATGTCATTTCATTTCATTTCATTTGTCTTGTATGCCGCCCACTCCCGGAGGACTCCGGGCGGCTCACAACAGACAAGGGAAAGGGGATAAATAGACAAGACAACACTTTAAAAAAAAGACACAACATTCACAATTTCCATGGGGGTGGGCGTTTCACAAGCCCCCCGGCCTGCTGGAGCAGCCAGGACTTGGTGGCTTTGCAGAAGGCCAGGAGGGTAGTAAGGGTCCGGATCTCCACGGGGAGGTCATTCCAGAGGGCTGGAGCTGCAACAGAGAAGGCTCTCCCCCGGGGAGTCGCCAGCCGACATTGGCTGGCAGATGGAATCCGGAGGAGACCTAACCTGTGAGATCTAATCAGTCTGAGGGAGGTAATTGGCAGGAGGCGGTCTCTCGGGTCCTGTCTTAGTGGGTGTTTGGATAGAGAACACAGGTTTCAACTCACCCCGACCAAGTAGCTTTGGGTTTTTGGACCTCCTGGTTCAGGGAAATCATTTATCACTTATATTGCCCCAGAGATGTGTTATGAACAATCCATGGGTCCTCCTGGACTCATGGCTTCTGCTTGAAGAGCAGGTGGCAGGCTTGGTTGGACAGCCTTCACATCTTTGCATTATGTACCTGTTGTATGTGATCCCAGACTGGGAGGCCTGCTCACAGTTATTCATTCCTTAGTCACTTCCTGATTGGATTACCATAATTATTGCCCTTCAAAAGCATTCTGAAGCTTCATCCGGTGCAAAATAAAATCATGTGGGAAGCTATGGCATCTCTGCTCTGTGAGCTGCATTGAGTTCCATTATGTTTCCAGATGTAATTCAAGGATTGATGGTGACCTTCAAAGTCCTTCATGGCTGGGGGGGGGGGTGGGTTACTTATGGAATAATTGTCTCTCCCTAATTGTGTCTATCTATCCAGAAGGAGAAACGTGTTCCATGCCCCATCTGCTAAAAAGTTTTCATCTGTCAGGACCTAGGAGTAGAACCTTTTCTGCTGTGACACCTGTCCTCTAGAACATCATCCCCCTGAGATCAGATTTGTCTTGACCCTCCTGTCCTTATGCAAGGCATTACCATCTTATACAAGGCTTTACCACCTAGCCTTAGCGCCGGCAGAATAGACACCCTCATTTTATGGTTGATTGGAATGTAAGGCGTTGTGAATGTTCCCGGGACCTATTCTATGCTATTGATGTTTTTGTTAAATCTGGTTGTTTTATTCTCTACCCCCCCGGATTTTGCTTAGTAAATTATAGAATTTGTTAATTATATAATTAATCCGATTTGTAGTCTTTAATTGTTCACTGACCAGAATCACGTATATGAGATGGGCATCTCCATGCATTTTCTAGATGAATAAGGGCACTTGAGTGGCTTGAGTTGGAGACTATAAAGATGCTCAATTGTTCTGTGAATTAAAAGAGAATGATTATTTATACAATATGGTTTTGTAGATGGCAATTGAAAAATGCTAATAATTTATTATTATTTTTCAGAATAAAAATGTCAATGTGTACATTTAAGCAGGCATTTCTGATTCGGTGCTTTCCACATGTTGTACTACCATTCCAGAGGTGGGTTCCTACCAGTTCACACCTATTCTAACCGAACCGGTTAGAAGAGGTTCCACCAGTGGACCCGGAAAGCAGGCCACACCTACAGAAGAGGTTCCAAATTTTTTTGAAACCCACCAGTGGTCCTTGGATATGATTATTCTACACTATCACACTCATATTTATAAAACTCAGTGCCTCTGTGAAAGGTAAGGATGACTACTGCGTTTGTGGTGCAATCAGAACATTGCGTGTGTTGAAGTTGTTTTAACACAAACCAAAGATGCCTTTTAAAAAACAAGTTTACATCATATTCTTATGCATGCCAGTGCTGTGTGTGAGGTAATTTAAGGTGGTTCTGACAAGTGTCGTCGGCATCTTCATATCCGGTCACATGGGTGGCAAGCCACTCCCATCCGCTCACATGGGCAGCAAGCCACTCCCACAAAGGAGGCCACACCCACAGAGTAGGTTCGAACAATTTTTGAAACCCACCACTGTACCATTCCCAACCTCTTGAAGAACACCAAGAAAAAAAGGAGAGTAGCCTTATTTGCAGAGCTTTCACTCTTTTAAATAAATTTTAGCGACTTAATTGTGTGAGTTTGGTTGATTAATCACTTAATTAAGCAACTAAATTTGCATGCATTTATGTATGAACAAAATAATAGTTCTGGGAAAAATAAGTTTCTTTGAGATTAGATAATACTTGTATGTGGCTTTTTAATATACATTATTTTAGGAATGACATTATCTCTTCTGTGAGAGAAACTACAGTTCTCAGTAGGTCTTATTTCTGTGGAAAAATATATAAAATGACATTAAGAAGGATGTAAGTCTCTCTTAGGATAGTGCTTGGTGTGTATTGTTTTTATTATTACTTTTCATGAATAATAGATACTTTAATATTTATTGCCTTTTTTTTTTGAGAAAAATGTTTTGAATTGAATTATTCAGAAAGAAATGATCTTCCTAACAATTGGGTTTAAGAACTGGAGAAAAGTCTTCACAATACCAATTTTCACTTACCTTATTTTCTAACAATACTGCATGTCTAATAAGTCTCCAAACAGCTGTTTAGCAGTTGCTGGAGAACACAACGCATAATCTTCTCCATCAGCTCCGATAGCATGGAGGAAATGGAGGCATTGCAGGAAATGGCAATAGCATGGCAGTGGTGGGATTCAAATTTTTTTACTACTGGTTCTGGGGCATAGCTTGGTGGGCGTGGCATGGCTTGGTGGGCATGGCTTGGTGGGTGTGGCAAGGGAAGGATACTGTAAAATCTCCATTCCCTCCTGAGAAGCTGGGACTTGGGAGGCAGAGAATAGATGCGGACGGGGCCAGCCAGAGGTGGTATTTACTGGTTCTCCGGACTACTCAAATTTTCCACTACTGGTTCTCCAGAATTGGTCAGAACCTGCTGAATACCACCTCTGTAATATGGGTACTTGTCTTGAACCTCTTGAGAGGTTGCTGAAACCTGAAAGCATAAACATGTGGCTTTCTAGATGCTTGTAAACTACAAATCCCACTAATCCTAGTTCACAAGGCAAACAGTGAGAATTACAATTGCAATTCATCAACATAAGAAAGGTCATATTTCCCTCATATTAGGGGATTTATATCATGCCACTTAACTCTATATTTAAAACTGCATGCTGTCAGAATTTTTGGGGTAGAATAATCCTGTAGAACAAAATATTTTAATAATGATAAATTTATAATAAGTTAAAGAATGTAGCCTCATCATTTATTCTTGAGCTATCATCCTCCTTCCCTCCTACACGCAGCTTCCCATGTATCATGTACTGATGGAATTCAACTACCAGTTTTGGCAGGATTACAGAAATGGATTTATATTAGAATCCTATTTCACCAATCTTAAAACACCCCTTTTAGTTCCTTATTCAGTTCGAGTGGATGTACAATTTAAAATAAATATGGCAGTGGTGGGCTGCTGCCAGTTCAGACCGATTTGGGCAAACCAGTAGTTCCGACCAACAGCTAGGCCCACCCAACCACCCTGGCGCAATCATGTCCTATATAATTGCCGGTTTTTCGATGCCATGCACATGCTCACATTTTCGGTTCTGGGCAAACCGGTTGTTACAGTATGTGATGCCCACCTCTGAATTATAGGTATTCAATATAGTTCTCTACAGCTTTGAAAAAAATGATTGAAGAAATATATTTGCGTTGTCAACCTTTTTCTATCCTCAAGAAAGCTGTTAACTTTCCTCCTCAGTGTATCCCACCATTTAAAAAAAAGGGCTCTGGTTTAAGTCGTCTTGACTGAGAAGTAAAGCAACCACAATAACAACACCCTGATAGAGAGCAAGCACAACCCATTTCTGTAGCACTGCCAAGAAAACCTGTATGGCTATAGTCACCATGAATCAAGTTCGAGGTCATCTTTACCTGTTTAACTGATGAATCAGGAAAGTGAAGTTTTAGGCATTTTTCTCCCTTTGAAGAATTTTCTACTGGGAAGACTTGCCTGGCTTTCATATTGCTATGGTTGTGTCCAGATTTGTTTTGAAATTGAGAGTCATATTTTGTTTTCTTTCCAGGCTTTAAATGTTATTTTATATAGAGATTGTGCTGCTTCATCTGCTGTTTTATGACTGGCTTCACATGATTTGTCTTGCTCCAATAATGGTATGGTCTTGGAGACCAAACTGGTAACAGAAGACGGAGAATTCCCTCCCCCCCCAAATGGTGAGTGGATACAATACTAATTCCAATGGTATTAAGACATGTAGACTCTGATTTCAAGCAAATAGCAGATATAGATTTGCAATGAATGATTCAAAGTGCCCATGGAAACTTTCCTGCAATTCAAAGAATTCCTTTGAACATCTGCTTCTACTTCTCACCTACCTTTTCTTTCCACATACATTACAAGCCCCCATGTATGTTAATGCTATACGTATGTATGTTTAGGTTGTTACTAACATTAGCATTTTTCATTTACACACCCAATCCAAGTTCAAAAATTGCATACCAGGTGATTGGATTTGCTTTAATTATCATATTTTTCAGAATATAAGATGCACCGGAGTATAAGACACACCAAGGTTTTGAAGAGGCAAATTTTTAAAAAAGGGTTTTGTACTCTGCAAACCTCCCCAAAACGACCCATTTTTCACTCATTTCTGTCTTTCCCAGCCCCCAGGAGCTCTCTGAAAGCCTTCTACAGGCTCTGCACAGCCATTTTGGTGAAGGGGGTGGGGCTTCGGGAGGCATAAAATGCTGTATTCAGTGTAGAAGACACACCCAGATTTTCAACCTGCTGTTTGTTGTTTATGTTGTTTCCAATGCCAGTTCCTAATTGTACTCATATTTAAGTCTATCACAAGCTATTCCGCAGGCCCCTTCCCAGGGTGTGTCTCAGAGCAAAGTCTCTTCAGGTGGCCCCAAAATCCCTTCAGATATTATTGTTTCATCTGGTTCCTGATACCATCTGTCATTCAATTCCCCTCCACACACACACACACACACCTGAAACTAGGATGAAATGGACACTAAAGGGTTAAGTGTGGTGTTTCTATGAGTTGGGATGTTGCAAAATCTACACTCATTAACTTTTCTGGGTGGCCATCAGGAATTTAATTAATATCTCCGACATGGGCTGCTGTAAATGGTATCATGCTTTCCAAATGCCTATTGCTGAGGGAGACACAGATTGTTCTTGTGAAGAATGACAGCTTTCAGGAGAACGGCTTTGCACTCTGTCTCGCAAGAAGAAAGACAGCTCTAGTTGCCACCTTCTTCCTGTGGGAAAAAAGTAAGGGGGAGGGGAGAAGGGAAAAAGATCCTGCAGTCCTTCCCTTAGGTAGACTCATTCCTGACAGTAACATCACGTCTGTTTCTGCCCTTGTCAACACATCTCACTGTCCACAATCGCTCATCATCTGCAGACAGACAGGACTGGAGGAGATCATCAATTGCCAATGCAATTCAGCAGATACACTTCATAAATTTTAATTACATTCCCACCGAAAATGAATGGTCAGAAAATATAAAACATCTGCCATCCAGATCATTTACATTTTTCATACAATAAATCATCAACAACATCCAAAACAATGGATTAAATCATGTGCAGTGTGGTAGGTCACGAAGAAGAAAAAAAAGAAAAGCATCCATTGTACGATAACTGTTTGGGGCCGAGCCATTACACATTCCACAGCACGAAGAAAATAAGTCTAAAAAATAGTTACCATTTGTACTTGCATTCATAAATAAAAGAGTCTTGGCCCTTGGTAGACCATATTAATGGATCTATTATACTATCTCAATAATAAAATGAGAGCTTGTTTAAGGAAAAGAATATTTAGCTAATTATGATGGGAAACTGGAACATTTATCATTCAACTGGCTGGCCCTAAGTGTTAGTGAATATAAATACAGTAAAGCATTAGAAAAAGTAATTAGCCTCCCTCCCTCCCTCCCCTTCCTTCCTTCCTTCCTTCCTTCCTTCCTTCCTTCCTTCCTTCCTCCCTCCCTCCTTCCCTCCCTCCCTCCCTCCCTCTCTTCCTTCCTTTTCTACAATGTTTTAATATCCATACAATATTTACTTTTTAGAATGAGGCTTTTCTTTTCTTCAGCATATTAAAGTTTTTAAAAAGCCCCAAGAACATTCACTCACTCATCTTTCAGGTGATTTGCTAAGAAGATAGTCAGGTGGCGACTCAGCATACTCTGATCCAATCAGTATTCTCAAATAAGTTTTGCAGCTTCTTGAGTTGTAACAGGGATATACAGTATGCTGCACCATTCACAAGATCAGTTCTGTAGGTATAACTCCATATTTTGCAACATGTAAAATACGACAGTGTAAATTCCGTTTCTCTAGAAGCACAATTAGGAAAAAATGCAGATAGTGAGTAATGAATAGGAACCCAAAGAAATTAAAAGCATGAGATAAAACAAACATGATTTGGTATGTGTTTGTACACCTTTCTATTCTTACAAGGCAAACTTGTCACATCCGTATTCAGCTTCAAATGGTGCCTTTTCAAAATTTCCCACCTCTCCCTTTGTGATGATTTCTTCCAGCTATGTCCAAGCTACATTTTTTTGATCTTGTCTTTCCTCTTGACCCATTCCTTGTTCCTATACATATTTTTTTTGAGATTTGATGCTTATTTATTTTCTCTATGTGACCAAACCATCCCAACCGTGTTTTCTTCATGCCAGTTGCTCACTTTGAATTCAGGGTACATGAATTCAGTACCCATTCTCTTGTTGGCAAGTCTTCCTATTTTGACTATACACACTTCTTAAATAGTCCATCCCATTTATTTATTTTTACTTTTTTTCGTTTTCATAGAACAAGGCAGGTAGAAGTAGGCTGTTAGACAGAGTCAGTTAGACCTTCCTATCTAAATTTATAATGTTACTGCCTATTTTCCCATTTTTAAACTCCCATTCTAACAGGATGTACATATTTATATACTTGCTCTATATTATTTTTAACATCATGTACAACTTAAAATCAAACAGAATTACCTTTGATACATTAATTTTTAGGTCCATACTTCTTATTTGATCATCCAATTTTTCATTTGCTACAGCTCACTCATAGACTCATAGAACAACATTTTCTGCATAATAAATATGGGTATATTAGGTATACATTACTGTTCCCAAACAACACACTTTTCATGTCACCATAATTTCTTACATATTTATCTATCAATTCATTAAACTAAATGAGACATTATACACCCTTTAACCCCAGCTCAGTGTTAAATTGTTGTGTTCTGTTTATTCTCATGCATGCTTAACTTTCATCACAAACTTCTCTTAACTGCATTCAGCAACTAACCTTCAATGTCATATTCAGACCAAATATTCCAAAATTCCTGTCTATTCACTTGTCACATGCTTTCCCTAGATTAACATATGGAAAATAAACTTTACTAAATTCTATTGCCTATACAGCATTTTGTAGGATGCAGGCAACAGTATTTTGGCTTGCAAGATAGTTACTAGACTACAAATCCTATCTTGTTCAGAAAAGCACGAACATGTTAGGGTTAAAAATGAGTCTTGGTTGAATATTATGCCAAAAAAAATTAGTAATGTCTTTGCTGTTAGCAGAGAATGGTGTACAGATATGACTAAGCCTGATAACTAAGCCCCCACCATTTCTATATGACTAAAAAAAGCAGAATATAATAATTTTAACACTTTACCATTAATAATATAATTTGATCTGTCACTACAAGATGGTGAAATATTTGTGGATTGGATTATGCAAGGATTAACATTAATTTGCAAACATAATTTTCTTTTATGTTAAGTGAAAGTGATCCTTGCTGATGAAGTTATATTTTGAATGGAAAGCTGGCATGGGAAATAAAAAAAGATGGATACTTCAACCAGGCTGATACCTGTTCTTTTGAAAATATGTAAATAGATAGCATAGACACTTGTGTTTTATTCTTTTAATGTCCTTCTGTTGCACTTAAGCTTTTATTTATTACTTTAAAAATAATTCATTTGGCTGCGACAATAAGAATCTGTCTACAAAGTGAACACGCTTCATTTGTATCATGGTTTGTGTTCCAAAGGAAATTGTAAAATCCTCATAACATGTGAGGGCACAGCACGGTGGAGAGAAAAATGTTCAAGGTGTTCAGTATGGATTTTATACCCCGGAGAAGATGTGATAGTTTAAATCTTTAGGTGTCTGAATTTTTCAAATTATAAGATCTGAAAAAAAAACAAACAGGTAGATTCCCCCCCTCCCGCCGAGAGATAGTCTACTGCATGCTATTATCTTCCCAAGTATTAGCATTTACTGCAAAAATGACAATGAAAGCAACCTGTTTCATATTGCTGTTTTTATATTTATGTCAATGTAGAGTAGCTGAGATAAAAGGAAAGGAAAAAATTCAGTCCACTATTCACAATATGCTATTTTTCCTTCCCCATTAATTTACAGGGTTGCCTCTAGGCATAGCAAAGTACCTGGTCATTCTGCGTAAATATAGTCTTGCTCACGGAAATGATAAAATAAAAACCTGTAATGGTAAATAATGTGATATGGGGGAAAGATAGCTAAGTACACAATCTGCTGCATGCTTTCCTTTTACATATATTCAGAGGTTTTGTTATATCCCTTCTAGGATTTGGGGGCCTGAGTTTCAGACTCCATTTTTTTCTAAGCTGGAGTTGGCCTTGATGTGGCACTTTGTGCTGCAGAAGTCATACTATTTATCTCCCCGAGGCACAGAGGAAATATTCTTTGGCTGATTGAAGTGCTTTGTGTCGTTCTGATTGCCTCGTCTGACACATCCAGTAGGTGGAAGAGTTACGGCTGCCCATGTGCAGAAGCCTCTCCCAGCACTACACATATCGGAGAAGCTCGGCGTCCCTCTTCAGAAGTGGCATCTTACTCTTCATAAAACATTTTCAATGGGATGCTTGCTCAAAGCAAAACTGAAGGAAGCATTCAGCTGTACAGTCCTTATTTTCTTTTGTTTCTGCTGGGCATAAGGGGATCGGTGCCAGGTCTTGTGGACCTGCTTCTGAAGAGGAATCGGATGTACTACACAACAGACCCCTTCTTCCCTACTCTTAAATCAATATTGGCATTTTAATGATAGTGGTTGAAATGCCATGCTGGAATCTTGTTCACATTCTTTGCATTTCATTCAAGCTTACGGTTATATGCTAATCCACTTCTTAAGGCTGGTAACTGGGTTAGATTTCTCTTGCTTTTATGCTCTCCTATCCTCCTTATTTTACCAGCAAAAAAGTAGTTTTGTTTATGCCCTTGTCCTAAAAAGAAAGTAAGTATGTCTGTCTCTTTTCATTTTATATTAAATTACCCAGTCTTAATTTAGATATCTATGGCCAGGGGGAGAGGTCTGATATCTGTATAACCTTTCCATCTGCTTTCTTAATTTTGCTGCCATCTTATTATGAAGTGGAGACATTTTTTTAAACAAATTCCTCTTCTTGTAATTAATGAAGATACTTAACTATTCCAGCCACAGGGCTGGCATAAAATCTTGTTCTTTCTATAGCCATGTTATTTTCATGGACGTGATGGAGATTTAGATATGTCTGACAAAGTCATGCTCCTGATATAACCTGTTCCCCTTCATTTTACTACTGCAACTCTGAGTAACTTTTTTTTTACCACAACTATCATTCCAATAAAATACTTTTACCTTTACCAGCAAGTTGCATTGACAGCTGGCCTGGTTCTTTTTGTTTCCAGATTCACAATCTAGCAGTAAAAAAAAAAGGGAAATCTTTTAATGCTTTATTAAATAGGGATTCATACCTCTACGACAGGGACATTTCTGATTTAGAAAGATAACTCCAAATCCAACTAATTAACTGTCATTGTGAAGGAGATCTGATTGTTCAGTTTTTAGAAATGAAAGAAAAGAAAAGAAAGGGGGATGATTTTGCAAATGGATTTTGACTCATTTATTTATACCACATTATTGTGTCATCTTTCTTATTTTGTGTAATAATATATATTGGAATTTATAACCAAAACTGAGAAGAAATGAAAATCTTCAGTTTAACTCTTTGGTCATGTTTGAAACATAAAAAGAAATATAAAAGTGAATAACTGGCCATTGTGTTAGATTTTCAGACTAAAATTCAGGAACCCTTGTTCAAATGTGTTCTTCAAAGAGAGAGAGCTGGTTGCTACTATCACTATCTCTCTGTATCATCACTCCTTAATCTTAATGATTAGCCAACCATGAATCTCACTTACATTTGATATTAAGATCCATTGAATTTAGTGGCGATAACATGTTTGGGATTGTACTCTAAACCTTTTAAACAAATAGCAATAATGAATGAATGAATAGAATGCTTGTGAATTCAGACAGTTTACACAAAAAGGTGAAAGACTAAAGCTCTTTAGGTTGTTTTATATGTATGGGTTTCAAAATACCCATTTGAGTAAACAGACTAGTTTTGATCCAGAATTATGATGACTGCCTTTAGACTCTGAGATTTCAAAGAACCTACTTTAATTATGATTAGGAGTCGACTGGATCCCATCCTCTGTTGGGTTGGAAATTAAAGACATTGATGTGCTCTTTGCCTCAGGACTTTTCACAAACAATCTTTATAGATGACATAGCAACTGTTCCTTAAATATATGAGGTGATGCTAAAATAATCCATTTATGAAGGGGAAGCTTCACTAGATCTCTTGTAAGAGTGAGTTTCAAGTATACAGTCAGAAAAAGAATCAGGAATCCGAATGCCATTATCACACTCAAACAAAAGTTCAGCCAGGTTCTCATTGAAGCCTGGTAAACAGAAAAATGAGATTTTGATTTGATTTGATTTATTGCATTTCTATGCCGCCCTATTCCCAGAGGGACTCAGGGCGGCTCACAAACCAAAGTAAGGGGGGGGATACAAACAGGAGGAAAACAACGGACAAACAACTACAACAATTTAAAAACAATCAACAAGCACACAATTCGAGCGGGGACGGGAACTTGTCAGCCCCAGGCCTGTCGGAACAGCCAGGTTTTAAGGGCTTTGTGGAAAGCCTGAAGGGTGGTGAGGGTCCGAATCTCCACGGGGAGCTCGTTCCAGAGGAGCCACAGAGAAGGCCCTTCTCCGGGTGGTAGCCAATCAGCATTGGCCGGTAGATGGAATTCGGAGGAGGCCTAATCTGTGGGATCTAATAGGTCTATTGGAAGTAATTGGCAGCAGGCGGTCTCTCAAGTACCCAGGTCCAATACCATGAAGGGCTTTATAAGTAACGAGATCTCTAAAATAAGCACAGATTCTGATGTCCTTCTTACTTATGTCTCAATTACTGCCAAATGCTTCTAAGGTTTGAATTAGATGAGCACACCATATTCTTCTTTTTCTCTGCAAGCCTTCTTTTTCTCAAATGCTTTTGCTTTAGAATTTATTTCCTGTTTCTTGCCACATAATTTATTTGAAACCTCTCCTTGAACTTTTAGGTCCAAGATTATGGTAGTCAGATATGTGTGTGTGTGTGTACACATACACACACACCACACACACAGACATGAAATACATCTAATTGTAGCTATTTTTAGCAGCTTTGCTAATCTCTAACCTTTTTTGTTTTCTTTTGGGTTATAGTCATATCAGTTACAATTGCAGATTTTTAAAAAAATATTGAATATACTAAGAAAACCAATCACAAATATAAAATGTTGATATATTCAGAATGTTGATCTATGTTAAAAATGTTTACATTGAGTAACTATTTATTACTTCCAACCTTAATTCTTTGAAAATAGATACCTGGCACTCAATTATAAAAAAAGGCCATATCAGTTTGTACTTAACTTTAATGAGATCAGTTTAAATGAGAATTGTAAACATACAACAGAATTCTTTATTGTCTACTTTAAAAATTACACTATGGGTAGAAGGAATAGAAGAAAGGCAAAAAGCTATTGCAATGTTTTATTTACTAACATCATAATCTATCCTGTTGAAGAAAGTTAAATTTTAAAAAGCAAATCATTTGATAATAATTTGTTAAATTTAAATGCTCCCTGACTCTATTTGTATTCAGTTAACTATAGTGACAACATCCGCTAGATATTTATATTATACTTATTTGTCCATTTGTTTTATTGCATAGATGGCTATTCCACAGTTTCAAGCTCTTCTTTACTTCTTAACTCTGGTATGGTAGTATTTAAACTGCCTTTTTAACTGCAACAAATTTGGATTCGATAAGCAAGATTTTTGTTGATAGAACTGTAATTATCCAATCTGCAGTTTAATACACACAGTGTAGCCATTGTTGGATCCAATATTCTATCTAAGGGCCTGATGTCTCTTTTGGCAACTTCACTAACCCATTGCTTGTGTATTTCACTTTCAATGGTAAAATTAAGACATTTTCAGATAATTATGTCACTCAGTAGCGCACAAGTGAAGTAGGGAAACAGAATACAGTATCAATAAGTCAAGGCTAGTTCGTGTTGGCAAAATAAATCATGAACAGGTTTGTTCTCAGAAACCAATGAGAAAAAATGGGGCACGTACAACATGCATCAGTGGATTTTTCCTGGAAAACACTGATCATTTTTATCAAATCAAAACAATTGGTAATTTTGGTTGCATCATTTACTTTTTCTTTGTGGAATTTGTAGAATTATTTTGCAGCTAATTTGTTGTGCCATTGAAAATGAAATTGAGGCAAGTGTATCCAAATAGTTATTTCCACTTCTGTCACCACTTTGGCTGGAATAACCAATAAAACATCTTTCCATATTACAGCATCCGCTTTCCTTAAGGAGGCATCAAGTAATTTGAGAATCCCAGTGTTTCAAAGGTATAGTATCAATGATACTAAGAACCATGGAATTGAAATATCTTCTACTCCAGTTATCAGCAATTCCACATGTATGTTTATGGTGCTTTTGTCTATTTATTACTGCTAGGCTAGGCTGTAAAAATCTGGAGGACTGTTAAATGGCAGGTACATATTAGAGTTCTCCATATCTCTTTCTTGCTGTCTGACCTGTTAAGCCTAATCATCATCTCTTTCTTCCCCCTGACCCTCCCCTGCCTCTCCCTCTCTTTCTCCTTTTCCTCCTTCCCCTTCCCTTTCCATATATGAAAGGGAAGAGGTAAAGAGGTGGAGCTTACATCAAAATGCTCAGTCCACCTTCTTGTTGCTTAGTCAATCTGTTGACAGTCAACTTTTGATGGGGGGTTTCAAGATTTCTACTTTCCTTTTTCTTTTTCAGCATAAAGTCTATTTTAAAATTGGAATGCCAGTCTTTTATGTAAATAACATTTTCAATCTGCTCATACTTCTCTGGCATCCCTTCTGGTAGAAATTTGTTTTGTATAAAGTACAAAGCATCATTCTCTAATGTCTTGTGAGAAATTGCATGTATTATGAAATATTTGACTAGTGAATTGAACCACTGTAAATTACTTATATCAGGGGTGAAATCCACCCGGTTTGACCTGGTTCAGCCAAATCAGTAGAGACGATTGTCCTTGGTTCTGCGAACTGATAAGTAAAAAAAAAAAAAGGCTTCTGACGATCGCATGGCTCAGCTGGGAACTGCACGATTGTCAGAAGCTTTTTTCAGCTTTTAAAAGCATTTTTCCCATTGACGGTTTGGGCAAATAGGCAGGGAAAAAATGCTTTTAAAGCTTAAAAAAAAACTGAAAGTGAAAAAAAAGTTGGCCATGCCCACCTAGTTACATGACCCTCCCCCCAAGCCATGCCCACAGAATTGGTGGGGGGGGGAATTAGATTTCACCACATACATACATACATACATACATACATACATACATATTTAAAGTCACAACCCCTGATATGCCCCAATTATGGGAGGAAGCTAACTGCTTCCATTCTCTGTCCATCGGCTCGTCACAAGAGACCATCCAGACAGAAAGCCCAATATTTTACTGTTGCCTTTGTTACATTTGTGTAGTGTTTGTGCTGATACATTTGTGTAGTGTTTGTGCTGATAACGGATCAGAGCCTGTGGCTTAGTGGTTAAAACATCTGCCTAATATGCAATACAGCCCAGGTTCGAATCCCAGCAAGGGTATGGCTAGCTGATGAGAGCTGAATAGCTTGAAATAGATCTATACTAGTCTCCCTTTATTTATTTATCAGCACAAATACAACAAATGTAACAAAAAAGGCAACAGTAAAAATATTGGGTTTCTGCCTGGTTGTTCTATTGTGACGAGCCGAAGGACAGAGAATGGAAGTAGTGAACTTCCTCCCATATTTGGGCATACCGGGGGTTGTAAAATCTTTTATATATATATAAATGTATGTGTGTGTGTGTATGTATATATATATATATATATATATATATATATATATATATATATATATATATATATATATATATATATATATATATATATATATATATATATATATATATATATACACACACACATACATACATACATACACACACACACACACACACACACACATATATACATACATACATACATACACATATATACATACATACATACATACATATATATGTACACTACCTATTTGCTTTGCAAGAATTACTAGACTTCTGCTTTATTTTGCTGCAATGACACTAAAGTTAGCCGTGAGTGAGAATTGAATCCAGTCATGCCTGCCTATGCCAGTGGAAATTATCTTTTAAAAAATGTGGCTGAATAAGTGCCAGAAGAATCCTTTACTGAAGTCCAAAGAAAAACAATTATTGTATTTTTCCTCTCACAGTAGATTAAAGTCTTATTTCGGGAGAGGGAGAATCATTGTTTGAGAAACAAATAACTGCATTCTTTTTAAAGTTTTCCCTTATATTCTTTCTGGAAGGAACTGTTGGTATCTGATCCAAATGTGGAGGTTTTCTGCTAAAAGCTGCCAAAGCCTAATATAAATTAAGAAGTCCTAGAAAAGTGTAATGTATTTCCATACCATACTCTGGCCCCCAACACGAAACTCTAAAGATCAATCAGTACCGCATAAAGAGGTATGACCTTATTCTCACTTGAAATAACTCTTGTCTCACTACATAACACGACCCGGGATGTGATCTTCATAATTAGGGCTTGTAGGTCTAGCAACAATGAGCCCTAGATGGTCCCAAGGTGCGAAAGGAAAGCTTAATTCCTCTTGCTTAGAGGCAGGGATCTCTTTCTGCCAATTACCCTTTTGACATGACTGCTTAAGCTTCCTTTTAAAAACATTGACCTCATAAACTCTGCACATACTGGAGTGGTAAAGAAGGAGAGAGGATGGGGAAGGGTTTGGGCCAAAAAAAATAAAAAATAAAAATCCCCAAACTAAACCAAGTAATCCTCCTACCAAAACACACAGGCTTTGTTAGACTATACACCTTAAGGACAACATTTCAACTTTGTTGTTTGTTCCTATTGGAAAATGTGCTTCACCTATCAGCTTTTCATCCTTTTCATCTAACAACTTGACTTTAGAAATGGAAGTCTTAATTGAAAACTTCCAATCCAAGCTTAGTTCTGTATTCACCAAAGTAGAAATTGACATATAGGTTTCTCATGCCTTGGCGAATGTTTTTCCTCCTGAAAAAATAACACAGGTCAAAGGTGATATTCTACCGGTTCAGACCGGTTCACCTGAACCGGTAGTGGAAATCGCGGGTGGCCCAGTCCAACCGCACCAGCTCTATGGCATCCCATTTAGCCCTTTTTTGCCAAAAGTGCATGCGCGGAAGGATGAGCACATGCACGGAGGTGGCACGTGCGCTCACATTTGCAAACCGGTAGGGAAGGTAAGTGAATACCACCCCTGACACAGGTATATCTGTTGATAAGTTAGATTGAAAATGGAAACTATTGACACAAATGATCTTCTGGACAAAAGGACAGCCAAATAAATAACCACCAATCAAGCATACATTGCTTATAGAATCATCCCAAACATCAGCAAAGAAGGTAAGACAGAAAGATAAATAACCCCTGTAATGCTATCAAGCTTCAATTCTTCTGCACTAATGCGACCAGTAGGGTATGGAAAGAAGAACAACCCAAGGGCAAAACATGGAGTTCTCCAACAATGCAACACATTTAAATATCTCATCTTTCTACCCTGTGGAGTTCAAAGGGATTTAATGCTGACAACAAAAAAATACTAATAAGTGGATATGGGGCTTAAAGAACAGGACCCGGTTTTATAGAAGAAATGTAAATGAAAGGACAATGGATAGACATAAATTAGACCTTGAAGAAAAGCTAGGATTAAAAGAAAATCAGGCACATGCAGAATAAAATCAGCCCACAAAACCACCAACCACCAAATAATCTCTGGTTATTCCGGGGTTCTAGCAATATGTGGGCACTGGATTCCTTCCTGAGACTTGGAAGTTTGTATCAAACAACTTACAGATTTTTACTCTCTTTTACTAAGAGAGATTCAAAAACACAAAAGCCTTCACCAGTCTTTCCCCTTGCTATTAAAATGCATGCACAATAGGATTGTGTTTTACAGAGGGATTTAGCCAACTGGCCCTTTTTAGGCTTACTTAACCAGAGATAAAAGAGATTAGTCTCCAGATCAGTTCTACACGTGTGCGTTTTCATCAAGGGGGAACCTCTTGAAGTTTGAATAGCTAGAGATGCCCATTATAATGCTAGTTGCTTCAGTCAGCTTCTACGTTCTTCCTGAAAAAAAGCACCTGAAAATCAAGGCAACCAATTCTACGTGTGTTCTTTGGCTTCACTGCTTTATTTCTGGGAAATCAAATAAAGCCATTTAATCAAAAAGGAAGTAGGGAACAATATAAAAATACTGTGTAGTTTCTGTACAAATAAAGAATAAATGAAATAGAAGCACATTTATCAAACTAAAAGTCAATACTGAAATAACGTTGGCCTTCTCTGATATATACCATATGAAGTAAGAAAGAAACAAGCAGGAGGAAAACAATGAAATTCTAGAAATGAAGGGTATTTTTTTATGAAATAACTGTGTTTTGAAAATAGTAAAACAGTAATAGATTCTACTCATAAATGTTACTAAGAGAGGTAAAATATTAGTTTCAAGTGTCTACGTTTTTTATTCTCTGTTGCAGAAAATTATTTCTGCTAAAGCATACACTTGGGAGCCATGAGAACTCGAGGCGGATTCTGGGACCACCGTGCATGTTTTGAAAATGTTCTTTCAATATCCAACACTATTTGTAGGACTATCAGACCTAGCAACAAAAATCCAGGAAACTGTTGTCCCTGCACAACCCTGTTTAAAACTTTAGTATATATACCTGTATGGGGGTTCCCTTTTGAGGGGAAAAATTGTGGCATTCCAAAGTATACAGATAGAGGTGGTATTCAGCAGATTTTGAGCAGTTTTGGAGAACCGGTAGCGGAAATTTTGAGTAGTTCGGAGAACCTCAAAATACCACCTCTGACTGGCCCCGCCCCCATCTATTCTCTGCCTCCCGAGTCCCAACTGATCAGGAGGAAATGGAGATTTTGCAGAAACCTTCCCCTGGAGTGGAGAGGGAATGGAGATTGTACAGTATCCTTCACTGCCATGCCCATCATGCCATGCTCACCAAGCCATGCCATGTGCACCAAGCCATGCCCACAAAACCAGTAGTAAAATTTTTGAATCCCACCACTGATACAGATGTACATTTATTTTTTAATCATAAAATTGAAATGCTATTGTCCAATGAGAGAGCAGAGTATGTGATTTGTGGGCTAAAGGTCTTAGGTTCGATCTCCACAGAGCATAGGCAGAAGCTCTCGTCTGAAACTTCACAGAGTCCCATCCCAGTAGACCAGAGGTGTCAAACTTGATTTCATTGAGGGCTGCATTAGGGTTGTGTTTGACCAGGGTGGGTGTGGCCAGCTCGATGTCACTTGTGTTGGTGGTGCCTGTGGTGGCCTGATCATTCTGCCAGCTGCAATGGCCTCCTGCAACCCTCTGCCAGCAAAAATGGAGCTCGGGAGGGCCCCATACGGCTCTCCCGAGCTCCATTTTAGCTGGCAGAGGCACCATGGTTCTTCATGGTTTCCAAGGTGACCCCATGGGCCAGATCTAAGTACCCTGTGGGCCAGATCCAGCCTGCAGACCTTGAGTGTGACACTCCTGCAGTAGACAATATTGAGCCACACTAATGATCTGATATAAAGATGCTCACTAGGATCATAAGAACTAAATTTCTCTCTCTATATATATATATTCTTTCTTGTATGCATAGTAACTGCCTATAAATTATTTTCATTTTTAATAGCTCTCCAAAGCTCTATACTCTATCCTGTTTAGGTCTTGTAATTGTACTTCATCACCTGTGGCAAAAGTGAAGAGAGGATGCAATTTTGTGTGGGAGGTCCCGTGCACGGTTTCATGTCACGAACATATTGTTATCCTTATGCTATAGCGGAACTCTAAACAATAATTTATCCATTGCTGAATATGTTTAGGGTTCTTTTACATTTTCTGTTTATATCACTGAAACATAGTGACAGGTGGAACACTGAAGGATGTGGACTGAATTTAATTGCCTTGCATCCCACATACCGCTATTTGCACCTGTATAAATCAAGATAGAACGATTCCCAATACAATTTCCCCCCTTTTTACTATGCCTCCAAAATGTATCAGCTTTCTGTTTGCCTCTGCAAATTTTCTCAGAAAGCATTTCTCACAATTATTATTGTAAATTGCTTTGAGAGGTTACTTATTCTGGATATAAGTGTTTATGTGTGTTTGTGCATCTGTACGCATACATAAAACTTTCAACTACGAGGCTTCATCTAATAGGGACTTGATGATTGAGCTGATTTTATGTAGAATACACACACATTTATAACAGACCCATGTGAGAGTATATATAATGAGTAAAATTATGCATCAATTTTAATCACCAGATTGTGATTTGCAGAAACTTTAAAAAAAAAGTACATTTGGGAGAATGGATTCAGAGTTACGACCACATGATTCGTTTAATGATTGCTGTAGAAATGGTCATAAATTAAGGTTGAGTCACATGGGTGTCTTGACTTACGACATCACAACTTACAGTACAACTAAAATTCCGGTCACAGTTATGATCACAATTCAGCCCAAAATTTCTGTTGCTAAGTGAGTTTTGCTCCATTTTATGATCTTTCTTGCCACACTTGTTAAGTGAATCACTCCAGTTGTTAAGTGAGTAATATGGCTGTTAAGTGAATGTGGGTTCTCTATTGACTTTGCTTGTCAGAAGGTTGCAAAAAGTGATCACCTAACCCCAACAAGACACTGCAACCGTCATAAATATGAGTCAGTTGCCAAGTGGCTAAATTTTAATCATGTGACCTGGGAATGCTGCAACAGTCATAAGTGTGGAAAATAGTCCTAACTCACTTTTTTCAATGCCATTATAACTTTGAATGATAACTAAACAATTGTAAGTCAAGACTACCTGTATCTCTATGCATATATGTGGGTTTCTATGCAGCTCTGATTGATTCCACCTCTGAATAAATTACACATCTAACCTTACATATCTAAAATATCTAAACAATCACAACAACAAAAGTTAAGGAATTGAATTACATTAGAGTCTGCTGTTAATTTCATTTCATATACCTCTTATAAAGCCATCTTGCACTTGATAACAATTCAGTGGACAATTCCGAATTCTGCTTCCTCTCAACACATTCTCTTCAATAAAGGAGAATATTTGTAGCTCAGGGTTGAAATCAACCAGCCCAAAAGAGAACAAAAAGATTCCAGCACCTCTCCACCAGTAATCACTACCCAGATCAGCATAGATTAACTTCAAGGTTAACTTCAGACCAGTGGTGGGATACAATTTTTTTTTACTACTGGTTCCTGTGGGTGTGGTGCAGCTTGGTGGGCATGGCTTTGTGGGTATGGCAGGGGAAGGATATTTCAAAATCCCCATTTCCACCCCACTCTAGGGCAAGGATACTATAAAATCCACATTCCCTCCCCATCCCACTAACCTGCTTTCCAGCTCCATTCTCCTGTGCTGGGCAACAGAAAAAGACCCAGCCGATCAACTGGGACTTGGGAGGCAGCAAATAGCTGGCGGTGGAGCCAGCCAAAGGTGGTATTTGCCGATCCTCTGAACTACTCAAAATTTCCACTACTGGTTCACCAGAACCGGTCAGAACTGGTTAAATACCACCTCTGCTTCAGACCAACAATCAAGTAAACAATACCCCAATCGAGGAATTGCAAAAGAGCCATCAGTAAATAGCTCTACCAAAGAACCTCTAAGACTACTAACACAGACAAGCAAGTCACCAGAATATGAACTGACAGCAAACAGCACTCCTTACTAGTACTGATGATGTTACCTAGTTGGAGTAATGAAACTTCTGCAAGAAAACGAGCAAGCTCAGAGAGCACAGAGGACCCCACATTCCCTTCAGTTTTCTAATAGTATCTCATAACTCATGTATGTTTCCTTTTAGTGTAGGTATTATACTGAAATGGGGTGTGTGTTTTGTAGTTTAGCACACCATGTGTCTGATGAAGGCATTCGTTTTGTAACCTTACTTTGCAGTGTGGCCCCATAATGGAAGCTGTCTAGTCTTCTGGGACAAACTATTATGTCAACTCAGCGAACTATGCAAAAATAGCCTTCTGTGCACCTGGCTTATCACCGAAAGAGACAGCGGCTTGTACCAGAAATATCGCTGATTAGGTTGGAGACTAGAATTAGGATTCCAGGAAAGGATGGAGAAATCGAATAATAAACCAATGTCAGGATGTGCAAAAGTGATAAATAGCTGCATAAACATACCTACAAAACACAGCAGGAAAAACGTTGCACCTGGTGCATTATATGATTCTCTTTATCTCTTGTTTTTTTAATCCACAGTGGAAAAATGTACTTCATTCCTTTCTTTCTTCTTTGGTGTTTAGTAAAGAAAGACAATCTTGGCTTCAAAAGTAGCGTAACAATCTTGGCTTCAAAAGTAGCCTCGAAGAGCCGAGGTGGCGCAGTGGTTAAATGCAGCACCGCAGGCTACTTCAGCTGACTGCAGTTCAGCAGTTCGGCTGTTCAAATCCCACCAGGCTCAAGGTTGACTCAGCCTTCCATCCTTCCGAGGTGGGTAAAATGAGGACCCGGATTGTTGTTGGGGGCAATATGCTGACTCTGTAAACTGCTTAGAGAGGGCTGAAAGCCCTATGAAGCGGTATATAAGTCTAACTATTGCTATTGCTAACAGTCATCTGCAAAGCATCATGCATTGCATTAATTCCATGTGAAAGGTAAGTTGAGAAACTGCATGTTCCCAAGCCTGTTTGCTAGTTCAGTATATGAACTAGAGCTACAGACCCCCTAAAATACCGCAATTGTTTCAGTTAAGACAATAGAGGAATCAAGAAAGCAGTATTAGCTGTTCTGTTTCCTTTACTAATTCACCAAGAGCAGTGTTTTTCAAAGATCCAATGTAGGTCGTTCACCGGGACCAGGGGTTTTATCTTCCAAGCTTTTGGACTCATGCTAGAGACCATCTCCAGGGAACTTCTCTCAAACAGAGTGTGTGCTTCAAATGTGCTTGGATATTAGTATCTCGAGTTGGTTGTTAGGCTGTTGGTTTGAGTTCTGAGCTTGGCAATTTGGTTGCAAACATTTTGTCAACATTTGAGGAGACATCATCAGTGTGCTTTCAATTGTGCTCGTCTGTAAGAACCCGGGTCTTTACCTTTTTATGAGATGCAAATTAGTCTGAATGTTGTTTGTACAGATATTTCTGAGTCATGGTATGATTTCGGACTGTTTGATTGGCTGGCTGTTGTTGCTGGGCTATAGAGTGTGTGCTGTTCTGTGCGTGGTATTTATAGTGCCTGTTGTATGTGGCTTTTTAGATGTTGATTGGTGTGTATTGATGGCTGCCTTTTATGATGCTGACTATTGTTTAAGCCAATAAAATCCAGCCATCAACACACACCCAATCAACATCTAAAAAACCACATACAACAAGCACTATAAACACCACACATAGAACAGCACACATTCTGCTAGAGAGAAGTTCTTTGAAAATGGACTCCAGCATGAGTCTGAAGACTTGGAAGACAAAACCTCTGGTCCCAGTGACTGACCCAGATTGGATCCTGCAATATTATCTTGAGACACATATTTGACTTCATTTGTGAGTATTTTTCAAATGTGGCAACTTTAAGATATGGGAACTTCAATTCCCAGAATTCCCCAATCAGAATCTGGCTAGGGAATTCTGGGAACTAAAGTCCCTATATCTTTAAGTTTCAAAATTTGAAAAACACTGACTTAGAATATGAAAATATAGCACACTTAGCATAACTTCAAGCTCGAGGTGATGTTGATATGACATTTGAAATTACTTTTATTTCTTTTTGCACATACTGTGCATTTGCTAGAAAACTATGTGTTTAGCAGTGCCATTGTTATACTAGAAACTTTGCACATACAAAAAGACCCCCTCCAGGTGAAAGTGTTGTACCCCAGGGCCAAATTTAAAGTCTCCATTGCTTGTTTAGGAAGGAATACAAAAGCAAGCTTGGAACAGAGCAGGGATCTCCAAATTTGGCAAATGTAAGACTCGTGAACTGGCTAAGGAATTCTGGAAGTTGAAGTTCACAAGTCTTAAAGTTGCCAAGTTTGGAGACCCCTAGAATAGAATCTACATGAGGGATCCAATCTAATAGTGAAACCCAATGAAGAGCTTTGGGGAAAATACCTTTTATAACAATGTTTTGATATAGCAAGGATAATCTTGTTAGAAATGGATTTCTTTTTGAAATTAGAAAGTGTGGAAAAATCCCAATTCATCCTTCCTACTTCAAGATCAAATAATGTGGGGAAATAGAAAATGGTATTTGAAGATGCACTAGAAGACAATAGAAGAAAGAAGGTAGATTATGCAGAAATTAAAATCTTAGCATATTCCGGCTCAATTTTGAATCATGTTGTAGTCCAATATTTAATATTTAATACTGATATTTAATTGTAGTTTCAAAATGTTTTTCTTTCCATTTTCTCTTTTAATTTCAAACCTTGAGGGGTAAGGTTATTTTTTTAAAAAATATTTTAATTAATCATGAATAGAATTAACCCAATTCCATGCCATTATGTGGAAATGTTGGAGAATCAACATGAATCAGTTCAATTTTTTAAATCTGTTATCCATGAAAATCTTTTAGGATATCAGAGCATTCAGAAAAGAATAATTGAGGCAAAATGTGCAGAAATTGAATTATTCATGTGTATTTTATACACAAAGTCGAATATATCCATCTTGTAAAACTAGAAAATAAGTTGGCAATTGTTCTCATGCTACCTTTCTTTAATTCATGGAAAGGCGTTTTAATGCCTAAATACTACAACATGGGTTTTATGTTGATTTATGTTAATTGGTAGTATAGATGGTGTCATATTATACCATTAGGTTATAACATTGAAATAATTGTTTTGCTTTTAATGTCAACCGATTAGTGTTTGAATGAAATAATAGCATACCTTTTTAGCTGTTTTGAGATATTGTTTTGATGTTCTGTGTTGGTATCACACACACACACACATACTACACACACACACACCACACACACACACATAGAGTTTCAATATCTACAATCTGATGAGGGTGGGCTAAATATATATCATTAAGGATAGGTCACAGACTAAATTTTCATTTACCTTAATCTACTGGAACAAAGATACCTACTATTATGTACACATAGTATTATGAGCATATAATATTAGAGCAACCCAAATTTAATATCAGGAGAAATTCTAAGGCCATGTTTCAAAATAAGCATGACTACGAATGAGCATATTCATGTAATCAAGATTGAAGAAGCAGGATTTGACTGGAAGCTCTCCAGCTGGACAGATGTGTGGTGTGTGAGCTCTCAAGAGCTTCACATGAACCCTGTCTGACAAACATGTTCCAAGATCCTTTTTGGATCAGAACCCGCCCTGGAGGGGGAGAAGAAGGGGCAGCATCTCATCAGACTCAGTGAGAGGTAACAGGTCCCTCGCAGGTTGGAGATTTGCCCTCTGAATTGGAGTAGGGGCAGCAGCATGGCTGCACAGAAGTGACTTCCTGCCAAAGCACTGAACAGGAGCATACAGGAGACAAGATGAAAGACTGTTAAGAAGATTCATTTAACCCACAGTCATAAATCAAAACTTGGAAAAGGCAAAGAATCTTGAGAGTAGAAATAATATTAATAGACAGATCTGGATTTTGGCAAAAGGAAACAAAGAAAGGGAAAGATGACTCCCGTCGCTCTTCCCCATAGCAGCTGAAGTTGATAAATTTAAGGTGGACGAGAACTATGAAAGAAGAACTGTATAACTAACTGTAACTTTGGAACTGGACATCATGGAAAGCTGGGAATTTGAAGAACTCGTGAAATTATAAAAAATATGCACAAACCATTAAAATTAAGCCTAAATAGAATTCTGAACCCAGAGAAGCAGGGATTCAAAGAAGAGGGGAAAGAAGAATGGGAGAAAGATAATGAAGGGGTAGAAATTGTGGGAAATAAAAAGCAGACAAAAAACTCCATTGGGCTTGGCAGTGGTATAAGGAAAATGGTAAAGGGGGGATGTGTCCCAACAAAAGGGAATAAAAAGCAGACAAAAGATGTTTCAGAGGTTGACAGTGGCATAAGGAAAATTGAAATAGGAGAGTATGCCCCAACAAAGAGAAATATAAAAGAGGGAAAAGTGAAGAGGGTGGATGTGTCAAAACAAAGAAAAGGGAGATGGCAGGAACAGATAAGTGGGATAAAGACTTACTAGGAAAAAATCAAACAACTAGAAATTGTTATATGGGAAAATATAAAGTAAAAATAAGGGGTTTATTCCTAAATATGACAATAAAATGGTGTTGCTAACTGATTGAATATGATAATGGAAAGATAATTAAATAAAGGTCAAAAGACATAGAATATGGATAATTATGAAACTGATATGGGGAGATTGTAAAGCAGAGGTTTGTGATTCACTTTTTTACATGATAATTAAACTGAGTTGCTAATTGATTGAATATGACAGTAGAAGGACAATATGGAACCTTTAAGATGATGAATAAAGTGAGATGTGTACCATTTGTTATTCTATATAGTCGAAGATTGGTGGAGATGCATGTTTTCTTGCTTCTCAATTCCCTTTGGTATCATCCTAAATTTTCTTTCTTTTTCTCTTTCTTTCTTCTCTCTTTCCTCCCTCCTTTCTTTCTGTCCTTTCTCTCTCTCTCCTTTATTTTCCTTCCTTCCTCCTTCCTTCTCTCTCTCCTCCCTCTTCCTTCCCTCCATCCCTTCCCCACTTCCCTCCCTCTCTCCCTCCCCCCCTCTCTCTCTTTCTTTCTTTCTTTCTTTCTTTCTTTCTTTCTTTCTTTCTTTCTTTCTTTCTTTCTTTCTTTCTTTCTAAATCAGCCATCTCCCTCCCTTTTTCTTTTTAAATCTTCCTTGAGTACCAGTCCACTGGTGAGAATGGCAAAGAAGAGATAGTTAAGTTGATAAGAAGGAATCACTGGCTATAGAAGTCATCCACTTTCCATAGCATATCCATTGTTTCAGCAAATGCAAGCTTGGAGGCACAAAATATAGTTCTGATATATCTTTTCTTTTCCTCTCCTCTTTTTATATTTTCTGTGATTTTGAATTCCATTTTCCTGTTCTAAAGTGCCCAGTGGCATAATGCAAATAAATAAATAATAAGTAAATGTGTACTTTTCTAGTGTGGTGGTGTTGAATGTGTGTGTGTGTGTGTGTGTGTGTGTGTGTGTTGTATATAATATGATCTGCCCCCTTTCAATGAGTTGGGAAATTTTACTTCCAAGGCTGGATCATTTCTCATCAAAAGCTACTGTAGATTTATTATCTAAACACACAGACAGGACTCGGTTCCCTCCTTTTGATCACTATATTAATTTAACTGAAGAGCCTCTAAAACAAAAGCAACATTGACAGAATGGAAATGGAGGATATAGTGATACAAGTCCTCCTTGAGAAAGAAAGTTGCCCTGAAGAAGTAGCAATAGATCAAACATTATTCCTCTCCAGGCACGTCTATGGTAATAGAAGTTAGCATCCGTCCATTCTTCTCATTGACACATTGTTTGTTTAAAGAGAAAACTCAATTTGACACATGGGCTGTAATGATCATTTTGCAATAGAGGGTGGAGAGGGGAAAACATTTTTAATAAGAAATTTGTTTTGGGTATTGAGTGACAGCTCACAGAGGACATGAGAGATTAGAGTTTCAGCTTAAATAAAATGTTCACAGTGTAGCAGAAATAAACTACCTCTTAAGCCATTCAGAAAAGATCACCAGCTCCGCCGAAATTGGAAGAAGGCAAGGAGAATGCTGGCATGGAGATTTTTGTGCCTCTGAGTGATATGTTGTCATTTTCTTTTTCTGGGGAAAAGGACAAAGGACCTGAATATATTGTGGTCAATAGCCCTAGCACTTACCATATTTTTAGGAGTATAATATGCACCTTTTTTCCTCAAAAGAAAGCCTGAAAATCTGGATGTGTCTTATACATTGAATACAGCATTTTTTGCTTCCCGAAATCCTGCCCCCTTCACCAAGATGGCCGTGCATAGCCTCTAGGAAGCTTTTAGAGAGCTCCTGGGAGTTGAAGAGGGCAGAAATGAGCAAAAAATGGCTCATTTTTTTGGCTCAATTTTACCCCCCAGCCCCCAAGAGCACTCTATAAGCTTCCTAAAAGCTACCCATGCCCCTTCTTTTGCAAAAAAATGGGCCCCTTTTTTGCAAAAAAAAGGGCCATTTTTTTGCTCCTTTTTGGCCCATCCCCACCCCCAGGAGCAGTTTGCAAGCCCCCTAAAGGCTAGTCATGCCTTTATTGGGGGAAAAACAGGCCAATTTTCATGAAAAACGGGCCGTTTGGGGGAGGTTTACTGAATGCAAAAACTTTTTTTATTTGCCTCTTCAAAACCTTGGTGCATCTTATACTCTGGTGTATCTTATACTCCGAAAAATATGGTAAATTGCTTCATCACAATTTACAGCACTTCCTAAGTGGTTTACAGTGCATATTTCCCCCAACTATCTGGGTCCCCATCTTACTGACCTCGGAAGGATAGAAGGCTGAGTCAACCTTGAACTGGTGAGGATCAAACTGCTGGCAGTTGGCAGAACTAGTCTGCAATATTGTATTCTAACCTCTGCAGCACCATGGCGCTGTAGATTGTGGCCCTCAAGACTGTGAACTTGTAGTTCACTACAAGAGTCAATACCTTGACTGAATCCATGATGTAGATACTTTGTTGGCAAGATACTGCAACTCTCATTTTATCCGGTTGAGAAGCCTACATGGACTTTCTAAAGAGTTGTACCTTCTGTTGCATAAATCAGTTGACTCGTGTCAAAAGCCCACATGCTTAGTAAAAACACCTCTTCAAATCTGCATTGCCACTCTAGGCCTGAACTCTAAAAGTAGTTCTTTCCACTTTGTAAATACAAACCAGTCATGGAAATTGTAGAGTTCTCTGCATTCAAACATCTTTTGAGCAGAGTCTTGGTGATGCAGTGGTTAGAATGCAATATTACAAATAAACTCTGTCCACAGTCTGGAGTTCGATGCTGATGGCCCTTAAGGTTGACTCAGCTTTCCATCCTTCTGAGGTTAGTAAAATGAAAACCCCGATAGATTGGGGCAATATGCTGACATTGTAAAATCCCAGAGAGTGCAGTAATGCACTACGGGAAAATATATAAGTCTAAGTGCTATTTTTCCACATGTTTCTAGAGAGTTGGCCTGGTGCATGTAACACTGACTAACCTTGGGCACAGCTGGATGGCTAAATTCAAGTATTGTGTTGGAAGAAGAGAGAAAAAACACTACTTTAACACTGGAACAGCTAAAGATGAATTTAATCTATTTTACTCTGATATGTGATGACGAGACAATGATAATATCATGGAGGATATTTGTGCTACACTTAATGGAATATTGTTGCTTTACATATTGTCAGAAATCCCAATCCATATTGTATCACCTTTAGACAAGATTGTTCAACATATTTTCTAGGTGCATTAAAGCATAAAATCAAGACCATCACAGATTATTGGGCTGAAGTAGCTTTAAACACATTTAAATTTTTAACAAAATTCTTGTTATAGTATGCAGATAGACTGCCAACACTTCTATTTAACGTTCTGGATTCTTTTTTATATATCTCAACAAGCATCAAATATCAGGTTTGATAGTTGTTTACCATCAGTGGAACATCAATTTTTTTTAAATTAAATAAACACATTCAATAAAAATAGCATATTTGTTCCCGTTTCTGAGACTACATGGCTGACTTTATTTGAATAAAATAAGTCAATTGCTGTTGGTGCATGGAAAGCAAATGTGTTCTACTTAGTAGTTAAATTAGGTGAGTAATTAAACTGACAAACCCTCCCCCCTCTAGGACATTCCCTTTTATATTTTAATCTGTCATTTTTTTCCCTATTACTTTTTTTTTTTTTTTGCTTTCATCTATGTATTGTATTTGTCATTTAAAAAAGAAAAGAGTTTGGCTGATTGTTTTGATGATAATTTGCCTGCAATACTTGAGGGATTAATTATGAAATGGCACACTTCATTCTGCCACCTGTATAATCCAGAGTTTACCAATGAACAATAAAGGAGATATTGTCAACAACAGATCATTTGAGGATGCATCAAGTACACCCAAATCTCACATATGGGAAGCTTGGTAACAAGAGAGGGAGATGAGTAAGATAACAAGAAGTCCTTTGGGAGAAATAAGTTCTGTAAAAAGCAAAGAAGAGATATTACAAGGCAGTTGAGACGTGAACAGAAGAATGACATTATTAGATTTGCATGTATTGTGGTGTGAAGCATATTTAAATATGAAAATTAAATCTTTTTCCTGTTAAACGTGATGGAGTGATGTGACATTAGGAGGCTATGGAGAACCATTGACTTTTATTTAGTTTTTTTAAAGTATTGTTTTATATATGGCAATTGATTTTCTTTCTTTCATTATCCTCATGAAAATTCAGGAATGGCCAGAATATAGGCTAGCTCTAACTTTGAACTTTGAACATTTGAATTTCGTGTACATTTAGAATTGTACACTAGGGTTACAATGTGTAAGTGATATTTTATATTAATCTGGGAACAGCGCTTAGTTCTATAATGTAAAAATTTAGTCCCTGTTTCTAAACATTGGAATAGGGTTCATGAACTTAACATATAGGTGAAAGGTGATAGATTCATATGGGAAATATATGATAAGTCCAACTATCTGCAAAATATGAAGGCCAATGCTACAGTTAATACAGTAAAAAATCTCATAATAATCTACAGTGCATTTAAAAAAAAACCACAAATACATCAGATGCTGTGCAACACATAAATGGAATTTAGATTATGAAGTGAGAATAAACTTTTGGCAAATTAGTGGTATTTGCTCTGGAGGTCTGTTTTGGCAGGTCAGGGTGTGTACTTATTCTGGTTGAGGATGAGGAGTATAGAGTTATGTGATACATCAAACTGGGAGGCTGAAGAGGGACCTTAGCATGCCTGATGGGGTGAATTATGATTTAACATGTTCATTCCCGATTAAATGCCACTGTTCAATACAACTAACATCCTGTTTGGAACTATAGCACTAGGACATTTCTAGCCCCCGAATTAAATCCTTTGTCCAATGTCCATTTCCATCTCTATATCAAATGAAAATGGAAAAAAGTGATAGTGTTGAAATTAAATAACACATTTTTATGGCTACTGCCAATAAATCTGCTTAAAGATGCATTACTACTTTTCTTGAGGAATAATTTAGACTATGTATCAAAAGAAAAAAAAATCAATAGTTTTTTCTATTACAAATAATTGCCTGTTTGACTCCTTTCCACTTTTCTCCTTTATTTATTTTAGTCTTCAAAATACTTCCACCAAGAGGGTCTTGTGTTTCAAGTGACTTAACAGTAATAGCTTCTTGAAAGGCAAAAAGGAAAAAAAAGGATGAAAGAAGTCTGTATACTTAAGAAAATATGCCCAATCTTGCTCCAGCAGGAAATATATTTTATAGTGGAAAAAGAAATGGAAAGCTTTAGACAGCAATCTTGAGAGACTGAAGAAGTTCTCCATTTCCTGTTACTTTTATAACTTATGGGAGGTCTGTGTGTGCTATAGATTTACTGCCTCTCTCGTCATGCTCCCTTTTTCTTCTCTTTCCAGTTTGAGGAAATCGATTAGCCCATATTTTAAGTTTAGAAGAACGATCCAGTCAGACATCTCATCACATAAGCAACCCCATCTGCATAGACCTTTTGGTAGCACCTTCTCAATGGTGACACCCTTTCTGTGGAAACAACTTGACCTCATATAGATGTACTCCACTCATGAACTTCCATTCTGAAGGTAAGACTTGGCTCTGGGATGGATCTGCTTCTGTCAAATTGTGTCTTGCTTCAAAAATCTTCCCATCTGATGGCAGAGCTTCTTCTCAGAAGGACATACAATAATTCCTATAGTGTCTTAGATATATACACGGCACATAATCAAATGAAATTTGTTAAAAATGTTATTTTAAATTATCAGACTCTAAAAATCCACAATGCCACAAGATGGCTTTCTTTTTAACTCTTTGCTGTCACTATCTTGATTTTTGTCGGTCATATTGTATGAATCTGTTCCTAGATAATATAAAGTAACAGCAAAATAACAAATAAATTTTAGTAGAACTGGTGCAATAGGCTAGAATTTCCCAGAGTGTTCAAGATGCCCTTAATATCCTAGTCATTTGTTTTTACTAGTGCCCAGTGGTTCCAAAGAGTGTGCCACAGTTTCTGATATGCTGCATTGCACAATTTAAACCAGAAGTCTCCAAACCTGGACACTTTAAGACTTGTGAACTTCAAGTCCCAGAATTCTTCAGCTGGCTGCTTGAAGAGCTGGCTGAGGAATTCTGGAAATTGAAGTTCACAAGTCTTAAAGTGGCCAAGTTTGCAGACCCCTGGTTTAAACCATAGGTTTAACAGAAACAGTGAACTTGTGGAAGTGCTGCAGATTTTTTTTCTTTTGAAAGAACCACAACAATATGTGCACCATGTCCAACAGATAAAATCAAAAATTTAAAATATCCTGGGATCCCCTCCACCCCCTTGTGAGTTTGTAGTGGCACCTTAGGATGCTTTAGTGCACAGTTTGGCAGTCACAATGCTAGGCAAAGCAATTATTTTTTCTGGGTCATTTTGAAGAGCAGTAGGTAGTGTAATTTATTTGGCTACCACAGTGCTTAATTGTTTTATGTCATTTGCTGTATGAGTAGATCCACATTCCATTTTTTTTGCTTAGACTTTGAAATTGTACATTGTTTTCCATTATATAAGGATTCTGAAGACTATATTTTGTATTTAGCTTGTGTCATCAAATCAAGTTAGGCTCTTGGTGACTGAATGGACAAATGTTTTCCATCATTATCTGTATCTAGGAATAGATTCCATCATTATCTGTATCTAGGAATATATAGTGCTTCCAAGGACATTCTAATAAACTCTTTCCTCCCATCCATCAACATTGTATGTCTTGTCCTGCCTTTTCCTTTTGTTAGATTCCCATAGTAAGCTAGACGTTGACTGAAGTTCCCAGTGCATGACATGGCTCAGTTTGAACTGGACCTTTATAATAGTATGAGAAATGAAGCTGTACTGCTACAAATGATTGTAGGAGTTAAGGCGGCTACTTCTCATAGGCTCTAGCTCCTGCTTTTCATCCTGTGTCTCCACTCAGTGCTATAGGGCAATTGCCTATTTACATTCTAGCCCTGGGAAACTTTATCTCCTATCATGTCCCCCAACTGTACCAAGTAAAATAACTTTCTCTAGCCCTTCATCTGCTCAAATCATATGCCCACATTATGTGAATTTCTGCTTGATGATCATTACCTCAAGGGAGCAGTTAGCTTTTCCTTGCTCCAGGATTGATTGGTTGGTTCTTCATGCAATTTATGACCTTCTAGAAACCATCTCCAAACCATAATTCAAAGGTGTGTATCTTTTCTCAATCCCAGAGTCCAATGCTCACAATTATATATTACCACCATGTTCTTCTTTTTTATGCTCTTGACTAAGTTTGTCACTGTCTCCTTTTTTTCTAAGATTAATTTGCTTTTTCTTTCTCTAGCATATTATTCACATCTTTATTCATGGGCCCCCAAAGATCAAAATTGCCTACTTCTTTCACTTCTTCACTATTCATAGTAAATCCACCAATTGTAAATTGGTTCACAAGAAATTCTTCACAAGAATGGTCAAGTGTTACAATACTTATGGCTTTCTGCATACTACACTTTCTTCTCAAAGCTATACTGTCAATGAAAGATAAGCCTCTTCTCTACTATCTTGCTTTTTATATTATTTTTCTTACATGAGTTATTTGAAGATGTATCCTTCTACTTTTTCTGAAGCCAATTTGTTAATCTTGTATTTTTCTTGATATTATATGGCAGCAATATTCTTTGTAAGATATTTAAAAAGCCTTTATGTGCATGAAAACTGTAGTTCAATAGTTTCTGCATTGAAAATTTTTGGTACAGGCCTTATTGTTCGGTGAATGCTCCCAAAGAGGTGTATGTGAATAAAGACTCTCTTTTTTTGAGGCGTTTGATCATTTTCTGGACTCATGTGGTTGTTTCAGAAGTGGTCCCTTGCTGGTTTTCCATATGTGTAAAGTTGTTTTGTGATATCAGAGTGCATGCTGCCAATTACCTCCCAAAGACCCATTAGATCGCACAGGGCCGGCCTCCTCCGGGTTCCATCCACCAGCCAATGCCATCTGGCTACGACCCGGGGGAGGGCCTTCTCTGTTGCAGCTCCGGCCCTTTGGAACGAACTCCCCGCGGAGATTCGGACCCTCACCTCTCTCCCTGCTTTCCGAAAAGCCGTTAAAACCTGGCTGTGTCGGCAGGCCTGTGGTTGATGAGCTCCCCTCCCCTCTCAACAGGTGTGGTTGTTGGTCACTTTAATATGTGTATTTTGTACTTGTATGTTTCCCCTTCCCGTTTAAGTTGTTCGCCGCCCTGAGTCCCTTTTAGGGAATAGGGTGGCATATAAATAAAATAAAACTTAAACTTAAACTTAAACTTATGTGCAGACATGCAGAGATAGTGAGGATAATATTCTTATAAACATTATGAGCCTGGCAAAGGAGGTGGTTACTTTAACTATCCCAAAAGAGGTGTTTTGTATTTGCTGTTAGCCATTGCAAATCGCCTCTTCTGAAAGATTTACATAGCCTTGATAGATACAACATAATCTTTTCCTAATAAAGGAGAATGTTTGTAGCTCAGGGTTGACATGAGAGGTCCTTGGTGCTCTCTGAGCTTGCTTGTTTTCTTGCAGATGTTTCATTACCCAAACTAGGTAACATTATCAGCACTGATGATGTTACCTAGTTTGGGTAATGAAACATCTGCAAGAAAACAAGCAAGCTCAGAGAGCACCAAGAACCCCTCATAATCTTTTCCATCTCTGGGCCAGATAGCGTTCTGTATTTGTTCTCATAGAGCTGCTAATACTTTAGCTGCTTCTTTTGCAGCTGTTTTAAACAATTCAGTGCACCTGGTGCTTTTTTTTTTTGACAGCATTTTGTTGCCTGTCATGCCTCATTTTATAATGGAGCTGTTTTTTTTAAAAAAAATAGATGCTTCTGGCCCACTTTGAATGGATAGTCTTGCCATCTTGCTTTAACCTCATTTGCCTTTATCATATTCCTTCCTTTATTATTGCTGAGTACTTCTCTTGTAGCTTTTCCTGGGACTTCTTGACCTGCTTTAACATATTTCACTGTCTTTTTTCCTTTTCACAATTAATTCTTCTGTTTGTGGATAGTCTTCAGTGGAGGTATTCAGCCGGTTTGGACCGGTTCGGGCGACCAGTTACCTGGGGGTGGGCCCGGTGTTATGCCATCCTATTTAGCCATGTTTTCTAAGCCGCATATATGCATGCAAGCCAAGCACATGCGCGGAAGGCCTGCAAGCAAAGCACATGCGCGGAAGGCCGCACATATGTGCAGAAGGTGTGCATTCATGCACACTCACATTTTCAGTGTGCAGCAAACCATGGTAAAATTATGTGACACTCACCTCTGATAGTCTTGATTAAGATATCTTTCCTTCTCTTATCTTCTTAATATTGGAAGTTTATGGTTAATCATCACACACCTTTGTTGCTCAAAGCTTTCCTCTCACATTTTTTTCTCAGTTGTCTTGATAGGTTCTTCGGCAATCTATTTGGATCTTTTAAAAATTTTGTGGGTTTTTTCCCCACACGGTTCAGTTTTACAGTATTTCATCTCTTCCTCAGGTTTTCTTTAGAGTAATTTAATCATATTGGGATGATATTTTGAACATGGATTTTATATTCTGTGTTTCCCCAGTTATTTCTGAAACAGTAACTTTGTTTAATTTTCAGTTTAACCTTTATATTGATAGAAGTAAGTATAATTTGTTCCATAATCTGCCTTAGTTGACTGGAGTTTCCCTCCTCTTTTAATAGATAATATAATTGTTAAAAATCTTGATTATACTCTTAGATACAACTGGAGGCAAAAACAAAGATTTCTAATCAAAGCTTGCATTCAATAAAGTCGGGATTTTGAAAGACTCTGAAATAGTCACAATGGAGATGTGGTTGGTAAAAATGATAGAATAGCACTAGCAGTGACACTTAGACTTATATACTGCTCAGAGGTTGGTTCCTACCAGTTCGCACCTATTTGGTAGAACCGGTTTGTCAAATCTACTGAACCGGTTAGAAGAGGTTCCACCAGTGGAACTGGAAAGCAGGCCACACCTACAGAAGAGGTTCCAAAATTTTTTGAAACCCACCACTGATACTGCTTCATAGTGCTTTACAGACCTCTCTAAGCATATTATAAGCATATTATTGAATCAGCATATTGCCCTCAACAATCTGGGTCCTCAACCAAGGAAGGATGAAAGGCTGAATCAACCTTGAGTCAATCAGGATTGAATTGCTGGCAGTCAGCAGTATTAGCCTGCAATACTGCATTCTAATCACTGCACCACCACGGCTCTTCCACAATTTGCAGAGATGGTGAAATTGACTTGTTTGCTTAGGGTAAAAAAAAATAATTACATTTGTCAGTGACTTGAAGCTCATTATGGACATTTTGCTGAAACACCGCCCCACCCCAATTTCTAATTTGTGGATTTGATGATTAGAAAGAATAGAATATGGAAAGAAAGTTTCTGCAATATAACTATATGTAGAGATAATTATAACTATATGCATTTATAATTGCTGTAAAGAAAATCAAAAGCTTCTTCTTTATATCTCCCCCCGTCTTTTTCCTTTTTCTCTTTCTTTTCTTACTTATTTACTTATCAGTTTCTTTTACTTGACTTCCTTAAAGTTCTATTGTTTTAAATCTGTAAATAAATTCTTCAATTAAAAAACACACAAAGAAGCTGTTATTCTCTGAAGTTTGAAGGAGGTACAGTATCTAATGTTTTTTTGAGCAATCCTTAATGAAGGATTACCATTTAATGGAAGAATCATAGAATTAATTTGCCGTCTCAACATATTATGCCAATGACCTATGTGAAATGAAAATAGTAGGCTGGTGCAATATTTATATTTGATTCTCAAAAAGTGCACATTTTGGAGCATATAGAGCTAGCTATACATGCGGCGTTTTGAAACAACTGTGTTTGTAAACAGCTGCTGGTTGAAGCCAGAGAAAGTCTCAACTGCTTTAAAGAGTTATAGAACGATAATACGTCCATGCCTCAATCTGTTATAAAACACCTTTGGGGAACGGTATCTGAAAAGCAGCATGGCCTATAAACTAGCCACATTTCAGACAGCTCTACAGGTCTACAGGTCAACAGTGGTAAGAAAAAAGCTAAAATTGAGAAGCAGTTTATGACTGGTTTCTCAGCACACACTTAATGATTCAATGCCCGAATCTGTGAAAAGCATTGTATCTGGGATAGTTTGAGGTGATTTAAAAGTTCTTCTCTCTCTTGATGACTAATTCACATGTGCAATCTATCACTCAGTGCAATCGTGCGCCATGCATGGCTGAACCAGCATCCAGATATATTTCAAAAACTAGTGGTAAACACACAGTCCCACTTAGGACAGGAGATAACTGGTTTAATCTTTGTCACAATGAACATAATGGCAAGAAACCCTCAAGGATTTTCTCTTAACTGCAGCGCCATTACTGTCTCCTCTGTTGCAAATAGTTTCTGTCAGAATAAATATCTTATTCTTCTGAACATTTTACATTTCCAAGTGCTATGGAGGCTCCTCCTAACACTAAGGTGGCTGTTTTGTTTCTGTTAAAATATCAAAGGTTTAATAGTGCAAGAAAGCAAGGGCAAAATTTAGGCTTTTCAATGTCACATCCCATATAAGTTTGTATTTAGAACTCCCCAAAGATAAATAATTTTCCAGCTCTGATTTTTTTTTTCCTCCTCACCCCTTTCTTTATTTGTGAGGAAAAGCATAATGGCAAGGTAGAGAATCCAACACATGTCAAGAAGTCTGTCTGCAGATATTCATGAGCCAAGAAGAGCAGGCTTATTACAGTAACATCTGAGCCGATTTGCCTCCTTTGAGACAGTGTGCATGATAACAAACATGTCATGATGCTATTGGTATTGAATGGGAGAAGATACCGTAGTATGATAAAAAAAAAATTAAGACAATACAAAAATACCAGCAGAAGAGCTGACAGGGTCTTCTGTTCTCTCCTGACCATTCAGATAAGTGTCAGATTTAAAATGGTACAAGAAATACGAAAACACAGAGAATATGCCATGCTTTTTTCCCTCTACCCCCTCATACCTATGCTTTCAACATCGGGAAAGAAAACAATTTAACTTGTTACTAAGGAAAGAAGATTATGGTGATTGTGTGAGAAAGGAGGGACCAGTTCTTATTTACTTGCAAAAGAGCTTACTTGGGAACTTTATCCACCAGCACATTTCTAGTTTTTCAAAAGCACATTATATTCTTGGTGAACTTTTGTAATAGAAAAAGGGGATTGTCTTGTTAGTTATTCAGTCAGAAAACTAAACAGATTTCAGGTTTAAAATAATATAAACTAGAATCTTCTTATAGACAAACAATGGTTTTCTTCTCTACACAATGTCAAATAAAAGGGCCATCCAAACAAACAATTATGTTAAGTAAGTCCAATTTATTCAGTGGAATATGTGTGTCACAGTGCTAAGTGGTATTGTCCCACCCTCCAAAAAACAGGGCATAGTGTAGCAATATTTTACTTCGTTTCATCAAAGAATTCAGGAATTTTAACCATATTGATGATGGGGAGTACGCATTAATACAGTTTCCAACCTAAAGGAAAAAAATAGACGGAATTCTTCTGCATTCTTCTTAAAACTTCCAACAAATAAACATTTTGACCTTGCTCCATTTTCAACCCCCCACATTTATTTATTAGAAATGGATCAAACAAATCTATACAAGATTGGGAAAGATGAACAATAAGTGAAATCAAATGGATTTTAATGGTATGGGTGACCTTCCTTCCTTCCTTCCTTCCTTCCTTCCTTCCTTCCTTCCTTCCTTCCTTCCTTCCTTCCTTCCATCCACCCATCCACCCATCCACCCATCCACCCATCCACCCATCCACCCATCCACCCATCCACCCATCCACCCATCCACCCATCCACCCATCCATCCATCCATCCATCCATCCATCCATCCATCCATCCATGCATGGCAGGGAGCAGCTAAGACTGCAGTGGTCAAAACATTAATATCACTAAGTGAATGAACAGAGATTTCAGATATTTGGGGAATAGGATTATGTGAAAAAGAGCCACATTTTCAGATATGTTAAATGTAAATAAAGGTCTATATTTTCTGTTCCTTCCCACTGCAAACAGGAATTGCTTCTCGGTAATTTACAGCTATAATTTGGCAATTTGCAGTGGTGACAACAATAAAGAATTCAGAGACTCACTTTATCACAGAGCTTAGCATTCTTTCTACTGATTGTGGTCAGGAAGTTAATAGATTTTCATCAGGTAGAACCTGATGAATAATATCCATTTTCAATTGCTGATCTCCAGTACCTGGTAATCCAAATTAAAGACAGACAAAGTTTTCAATATCTGATTTAGAATAGATAAACCTCAACTGAATTAATTTAAAGGATATTTGTGTAGAGGACTCATTCAGGACTAACTGTTAAGACTCTTTCAAGTCACCTCTCCTCCCCACCCCCCGGAATTGATTTGCACTGAAAGAATGATACATTCCAGATTCTAATGCCTGAGATTTTGCAATAATGTTCACAGGAAGTCCCTCGAATCTCAGTTGGAGAACTTTTGTTATTGGATGGTGTATAAATCAGATGGCTAAATGGATCCATTTTGGTAATAATTCTACAGGGTGTTGGCTTCATCTCAAAATGTATCAGAAGGAATAACTTTGGAAGTTCAATAGGCAGTACTCCCTTTTTGGATTTTAACTTATTTCAAGACCCAAGAAAGTGTGCAAAGTGGTGGAGTTAACACTTTATATGGTAATCTAATTATTTTAAATTCTTTACCGGTGGCTACTACTAAACTTTGGCAGCACTTCCTTTCCCCCAGGAGCTTCTCAATCCTCACTTCATGTTGCTCAGGGATGCTATCCAGAAATGTTTTGAGAGCTCAGATGGCTCTTGTGGAAAAGAAATAAGAACTTTTCTCCTCCACAAGGCTGCAGCCCTAATCATCTGTGGGATAGCATTCCACAAGTTATGTAACATACTACATTTGCCATTGAAAGAGGTTTTCAACCTCAGTGAGGGAAATGTAATATTTGGTCCACCTTTCTACAATAGAGAGACCAACTTTCAAGACTAACGTTTCAAAATCTGAAAACTTTTTAGTGGTAATAGAGAGGAAAAGACCAAATAGAGGGCAACCTACAGCGTAGTCAAATTTTCTTAATCAACAATTAACAGAGATATTTGGTGCAGACAAAGGCTAATTGCTGATGTTCTTTAGTTAGTGGACAGCAGATTTTCTTAACAATCACATCAATCTGTCCTTTGAGCTAAGATTTCTGAAAATAGCAGTAGCCAATAGATACTTTGTGAACAATTTTCAATGCTTTCTTCAAAGGTTTGGATAGTCCTTTGACAATTCTCTCAGGCACCTGACTGCCAGTGATGAAATTTGCAATCTGAACAAGATCAGGGTATAAGATGTATATACATGTCAGACTATCAATTATTTGCCATAGATGTAGAATAGAATGATTTGACTCTGATTGACAAATTTAGAGAGTAACCTGCTGATGAACTGAGAGGTAAATTGCTAAGAGAAGACACCCCCAGATAATTTTGAAGAGCAGTTTCAAAGTTGCATTGTAACAAATGGCTGACTGGAAATGTTGAGATAAGAGAGAAATGTCAAGAGGAAGATATTTTGCAGTCTTTCTTCACTTATGACGTCTGCTGATGGCTTCTTGGGAATCTAGGACCAGAGAACTCATTCACGTTGGAGCCATCAAAATATCTTTGTTCTCAGGAGAGAAACGGAGAAGGAGAAAACTACATTTATTTGTTTTATTTTATTTATATTTGTTCAGATCATTGATATGGAAATAAATGTCCAAATTCTGGAGATGAGGTAATATCCTCTGCCTATTTAAGAGTTAGTCATCATAAAAGAATTTCTGGATAAAAATTTGAATAAAGATTTATTTCCTCTTCCATATCTTCAATGTCTGCATCTACAATATTCATCTATAAGAGGTATGAGATTCTGTCAGGACCACTCATGGTTATAGACTTCCAAGCCAGAAGGGACTTCTTGGAAGGTGCTGTCCACTCAATACATTTGCACGTAGACCACAACAATTTAGTTCTGTGGAAAATGTAGTCCCTCATTCCTTGACAGCTCAATTGGGCACATTTCCCCCCCATTTTATCACATTTTCCTGGATTATAGAACAAGCTTCCAGATTCTCTGTCATGTAAACCTGAATGTGATCCTCTTTGCTCATCTCCCTGGCCTCAACTGAACAAGAAGTCCTAATCAGATAGAAAACACACATCTCTATGTTATAAAATATCATTTTTTTTTGCATCTGTCTTTACACAAAAGGATAAAACAGTCCAACCTATCAAAAACAGCACCACAAAAATCAGATTAGGAACACAAGTTGAAATAGGGAAGAAAATGGTAAGTGAGCACTTGTCTACCCTGGATGAGTTCAAATCACCAGGACCAGATGGATTACACCCCAGGGTTCTGAAGGAACTGGCAGACGAGATCTCAGAACCACTGAACTATATCTTTCAGAGATCCTGGAGCACCAGGAACTGCCAGAGGATTGGAAAAGAGCTGATGTGGTTCCCATCTTCAAAAAAGGGGAAAAAATAGATCCAGGAAACTACAGATCTGTCAGCCTGACCTCAATACCAGGAAAGATTCTAGAAAACATAATCAAGCAATGAATTAGTGAACACCTAGAAGTAAACAAAGTAATAGCCAAAAGCCAACTTGGGTTTATCAAAAACAGATCATGCCAGACTAATCTTATTGCATTCTTTGACAAAGTGACAAAATTAGTGGACCAGAGGAATGCTGTTGATATAGTTTACTTGGACTTCAGTAAGACATTTGATAAGACCATAACCTACTACTAGATAAAGTAGAAGAATGTGGGTTAGACAGCATCACCACCAGATGGATTTGTAACTGGCTGACCAACTGCACTCAACATGTAGTCCTCAATTGAACTGCATCTACATGGAGGGAAGTATGCAGTGGAGTACCCCAATGCTCTGTTTTGGAGCCAGTACTCTTCAACATCTTCATCAATGATTTGGATGAGGGACTAAATGGGGAACTCATCAAATTTGCAGATAACACCAAGCTGGCAGGAATAGCCAACACTCCAGAAGATAGGCTAAAGATACAGAAGGATCTTGACAAACTTGAACATTGCGCACTATCTAATTAAATGGAATTCAGTGGTGAAAAAAGTAAGGTTCTACATTTAGGCAAGAAAAATGAAATGCACAGGTACAGTATACAGTAAGTGGTACCTTGCTCAATAGTAGTAACTGTGAGAGGGATCTTGGAGTCCTAGTGGACAACCATTTAAATATGAGCCAGCAGTGTGCAGCAGCTGCCAAAAAGCCAACACAGTTCTAGGCTACATAAACAGAGGGACAGAATCAAGATCCCGTGTTAATACCACTTTATAATGCCACATTTGGAATACTGCATTCAGTTTTGGTCGCCACAATGTAGAAAAGATGTGGAGACTCTAGAAAGAGTCCAGAGAAGAGCAACAAAGATGATTAGGGGACTGGAGACTAAAACATAGGAAGAACGGTTGGGACTGGGTATGTCTAGTTTAATGAAAAGAAGGATTAGGTGAGACATGATAGCAGTGTTCCAATATCTCAGGGGTTACCACAAAGAAGAGGGAGTCAAACTATTCTCCAAGGCATCTGAGGGTAGAACAAGAAGCAATGGGTGGAAACTAATCAAGGAGAGAAGCAAGTTAGAACGGAGGAGAAATTTCCTGACAGTTAGAACAGTTAATCAGTGGAATAGCTTGCCTCCAGAAATTGTGAATGCCCCAACACTGGGTCTTTAAGAAGATGAGCCATTTGTCTGAAATGGTATAGGGTTTCCTGCCTAGGTAGGGGGTTGGACTAGAAGACCTCCAAGGTCCCTTCCAACTCTGTTATTGTATTGTATTGTATTTCTATTTCATATTTTTAAGCGTGTATGTCGCACCAAAAATTTATAAAGTGATTTTTGTAAACTAAATTGACTGCTTATGGTAGCCTTCAGTATGACAATTTCACATTCACAGTAGGTATAATAGCAACTTACTTTGATTAATGAAGAATTCAATGGATATTTTTCTTTTGTTTTCTACTGTGTTTATTATTTATATAATACAAAATAGGCTTCATCACTAATCTCCTGGTTTGGATAAATTTAATTAAGTTTATTCAGCTATGTACAATGCCTTATTACCCATCAATCTATCAACATCCTTTGAATATTTTCATTCCTTCATTCAGTTTGCATGTCTTCTATAAGAATTAAAACAACTTTTTAAATTTTTTCTTATGAATTCACATTTTGAAAAAATTACATAAAATATTCCGTGTGTATTAGGATACTTTTATGTACTAAATTACATTATCTAGGAAGAATCACTGTGTTTTAAAAGAGTACATTAATGAAAAGTGCATGCAAAAGCATTTATAGCTAGGAGAAATATGCCACAAAGGTATATAGATTTTCTCCTATGTTGCTTGAATTCACAGACTGAAGCAGAAACAGCTGAAGTGCTACAGTCCAGAAAATGAGAAAGAGAATGATACTGAAATTGACAGATTTGTCTATCTCTAAGGTTAAGCACAATGTTGGTGTGATAAATTCCATGACACAACATATCTCCTTTGTGCTTTTTGTCAGACTGTAACTGCTTTGAGAGCACATCTGTGAACATCTAACTTTATGGTTGGAAGAAATACTTTAATTCAGGGGTATCCAACCTTGGCAACTTTAAGACTTGTGGATTTCAACTCCCAAATTCCCCACTGGGAATTCTCCACTGAATTACCCGCTGAAGAGTTCTGGGAGTTGAAGCCCACAAGTTGCCAAGGTTGGACATCCCTGCTTTAAACAAGCTTGCACTCAATCCCGAAAAGACTGAGTGGCTATTGATACTCCCTCCCAAGGATGGTCCAGCTATTCCATCTCTTAGCTTGGGAGGCGAAACTATACGCCCCTCAGAGTGGGTTCGCAATTTGGGAGTCTTCCTGGATCCACAGCTGACGTTAGAACATCACTTGTTGGCTGTGACCAGGGGGGCCTTTGCCCAGGTTCGCCGGGTGCACCAGTTGCGACCCTATCTGGACTGGGAGGCCCTTCGGATAGTCACTCACGCCCTCGTCACCTCAAGACTGGATTACTGTAACATGCTCTACATGGGGCTGCCCTTGAAATGTGTTCGAAGACTTCAGTTAGTCCAGAATGCAGCCGCGCGAGCGATAGTGGGTGTACACCCACATTACACCTATCCTCCGCGAGCTGCACTGGCTTCCCATTGGTCTCCAGACACATTTCAAGGTGCTAGTCATTACTTTTAAAGCCCTACATGGTTTAGGACCTGCCTCCTGCCATTTACCTCCCAGAGACCTATAAGATCACACAGACTAGGCCTCCTCCGGATTCCATCTGCCGGTCAATGTCGGCTGGCGACTCCCCGGGGGAGGGCCTTCTCTGTAGCTGCTCCAGCCCTATGGAACGATCTCCCTGTGGAGATCCGGACCCTTACTATTCTTCCAGCCTTCCGCAAAGCGTTAAGACCTGGCTGTTCCGGCAGGCCTGGGGCTGTTGATTTATCCAGCCCCATTCTAAGCTATATGAATGTTGTGAAATTTTAATGTCTGTTCTTTTTAATTTTTATATGTTCCCCCTTCCTGCCTTTATCTGTAAGCCGCCCTGAGTCTCTCGAGAATGGGCGGCATACAAATCCTAATAAACTGAAACTGAAACTGAAATGCAAAACAGAGTCATGTGGCATCCACTTAAGTATGCTAAATAAGGTTTTACTCCATCAGTGAGGATTGAAGGAGAAAAAGAAAAAAATTGATTTTCTTGAAGTAGAACTCTATTTTAATCTCTTCTAATCTCCCAGGTGGTGAGAGTCTCATGGGCTGAGAGCAAAGCGGAACATGTTAGTTCTGCTGTTTTATCTCTGTCACACTGCCTTCCTGTGAGCGTGAGCAAATATCTGAGTAGAGTTTCTATGTATGTCATGATTCCAGGTCATGCAGGAAAATTACCAAGAAAAAAAGAAAGATTGCCTCTATATCCTAAAGACAGGTGATGGGGCTATTCAAGAAGAGAAGGAGGTGGCAACAGAACTGGAATGCTTATTTCTAAGAATAAAATTCTCAACCTCCGTGTTTATGTCTCTGTGTGAGTATATGTGTGAGTGTGTGTGGTGGGGAAAGGGGTGAAATCCATTTATCTTTGCTACCGCTTCGGTAGCAATGTGAGTACACACATGCCATCTCCGCACATGTGCAGGACCGTCCGGGCATGCACAGACCACACCTGCAAAAGTAAGCAAACAGGTAAGCAAAGGTGGGGGAATCTGCTGTGCCATGCGATTAGATTAGCTGGAAAGCAGGAAACCCTGCTTTCTAGCTAATATAAATCACGTGTCACAGCTGATCGTCGGAAAAACTGGTTCACCTGAACCAGTAGCATTTTTTTTACTACTGGTTTGGGTGAATCGATAGCATTTTTACTACAGGTTCAGGCAAACGAGTAGCAATTTTACTACCAGTTTGGGTAAACCGGTCTGAACCAGTGGCATTTCACCCCTGGGTGGGGAAAATCAGAATTACTGACTATAATCTGCATCTTAAATGTTTCTCTTATTCCATAAATCACAACATCTGAAACAAAAATCCAGCTAAAGATATGCTGGCTTTAGGAACAGAAATCAGTTCTTAGTCTAGTTTCAACAACAGTATTTTGAGCTTAACCTAGACTTTTTTTTTTACCCAAAGTATCACTGAAGACTCTTATCCAAGGATATTTTGTTTGAGATATTTATTCTTGCCCTCAATATTTCAGATAGGTTTAGCTAGATGTGAAAAAAATAAATAAATTAGAAATCATGTTACCACCACAAATGTTACGGGTTATTTTAATGGACATATTGCTTTCAACGGAGTTTTCACCATCTGTTCTACTCTTAATTTTGAATGCAGCATGAGTATATTTCATAATTACATCTGTATATAATTAGATAGGCATTTTAAATACACATATATGTTCTCACAGTGCAGCAAGCATCTGGGATTTTTCCTCTCCTATACATTTCAAGCAGAAAATGAAAGGAGTCCCACGGAAGCCCCTGCTTTTATATGGCAAAGTTATCTGCATTCCAGTGAGCATTTTCTAAGCAAACAAGGGCTTCTGATAAATCTACTTTTGTATACCTAGGAGTTCAAGCTTAGCTCAGTAAACAATATCAGAAATTGTTACTGTTTTTTCCTTGTCTTCATCCCAGTTCTCTCCTAGCTTGAATGCCTGTTTGACATATGCAGGGTATGGGATGGATTTGTTTTCAATTCAGTAAAAAATTGATAAGCTGCATAGGAGAAGATGCAGTATTTTCTTCTTAGTTTATTGCAATCCTCTTATATTGTTTGTTAATTTGTTACTTTCTTTAATTCTGTTTGGGTGCATCTAACCACAATTTACTTGGTTATTGTCCTAAGCCAACAGTGTCCAAACCTGGCAAACTTTAAGACTTGTGCACTTCAACTCCCAGATTCCCCAGCCAATATAGCAGGCCATAAGCCTTAAAGTTGCCAAGTTTGGAGATCCCTGTCCTAAACCATTCTGCTTCAAAAGTAGTCTTCTCCTACACCAGGGGTGTAAAACTTGATTTCATTGAGGGCCGCATCAGGTTGTGTTTGACTTGGGGGGACCAGTGTGGACAAGGCCAGATCAATGTCACTCCTTTTGGGGGCACCTGTGGTGGCCCGAGTGCTCTGCCAGTGAAAACAGGCTCCCAAGCTCCATTTTCAGTTGCAATGGCTTCCTGCAACCCTTTGCCAGCAAAATCAGAGCTCAGGAGGGCCACATGATATCAGTTTTCAGCTGTGACAGTCTCCTGCAACTCTCTGCCATCGGAAAAGGAAGTCAGGAGGATGCATACGGCCCTTCCAAGCTCCATTTTCACCGGCATAGGCACTCCAGACTGTTCCAGGGCAGCCCTATGGGCCAGATCTAAGCACCTCACAGGTTGGATCCAGTCCTTGGGCATTGAGTTTGACACCCCTGTCCTACACCAATCATGGAAGACATCAGATGTACTCCTATAAAAACTATAGCCTTTCGTCTGCTAATCAGTTCCCCATGTGATCTGGCCAGCATTGTTGAATTAGAGTTAGTAATATTTTAATACTTTACCAAACTGGCATTGAGTAATATAGAATTGTACTCACTTAACAATTAAGCACTTCTTGCAATTCTTGCTGCCTTGAATAATTAGAGTTTGGTACTCCAGTTCTTACCAGTTTTGCTTCCTCTTTCTCCCCATTTCTGTGTATATTGCACCCTTACTTATCCCACTTCCATCCCTCTGCCCCCATCATCCACAATATTGCTGCTGAATTTACTTATAGCTGGCCATTGGCTATAATAGAGTTTCAAATTGAGTTGAAATTTGAACATAGTTGCACTCCAGGGATTCTAGGGAAGTAGGGAGTTAAAACTAAGGATAAATGAGCCATTGCTTCAGTTTTCAATTTAATATAAGTCTACATGATCTGCATTTCTTGAAACTGTTCAGGAATTGGAACACAGATCTAGGTAAAAATCTGTAGCGTGCTTAAATTAGGACATAACAATGTAACATTAAGGATGAATATTGAATGTACACTAATATGTGTGTAAAGGGAAGATGCTCAAACCATATTAATGAAACATTAATCAGTGGAACAGCTTGCCTCTAGAAGTTGTGAATGCCCCAACACTGGAAGTCTTTAAGAAGATGTTGGATAACCATCTGTCTGAAATGGTACAGAGTTTCCTGCTTAGGCAGGGGGTTGGACTAGAAGACCTCCAAGGTCCCTTCCAACTCTGCTATTGTATTGTATTATTGTATTAAATTTTGCACAAAATGGGAATGTTATCTAATTGCATATAAAAATCTCTAGAAAGAAATAGACATGAGCATATAACAAATATATGTCATGATTTAGAAAAACAAATAGCTATAAAAATGAGTCAAAAAACCCTTGAAGAAATATGGTAAATTAGAAATTGATTGAAACCAACCGGATTTTAATAATATTGATCTTCCTTCCTTCCTTCCTTCCTCCCCTCCCCCCATCCCCTCCCTCTCTTCCCCCCTTCCTTGGCAGGGAACAGCAAAGACTGCAGTGGTCAAAACATTAATATCACCAAGTGAATGAGCAGAGATTTCAGATATTTGGGGAATAGGATTACATGAAAAAGAGCCACAATTTCAGATATATTAAATGTAAATAAAGGTCTATATTTTCTGTTCCTTCCCACTGCAAACAGGAAATTGCACACTTGCTTCTCGGTAATTTACAGCTATAATTTGGCAATTTGCAGTGGTGACAACAATAAAGAATTCAGAGACTCACTTTATCACAGAGCTTAGCATTCTTTCTACTGATTGTGGTCAGGAAGTTAATAGATTTTCATCAGGTAGAACCTGATGAATAATATCCATTTTCAATTGCTGATCTCCAGTACCTGGTAATCCAAATTAAAGACAGACAAAGTTTTCAATATCTGATTTAGAATAGATAAACCTCAACTGAATTAATTTAAAGGATATTTGTGTAGAGGACTCATTCAGGACTAACTGTTAAGACTCTTTCAAGTCACCTCTCCTCCCCACCCCCCGGAATTGATTTGCACTGAAGGAATGATACATTCCAGGTTCTAATGCCTGAGATTTTGCAGTAATGTTCACAGGAAGTCCCCCGAATCTCAGTTGGAGAACTTTTGTTATTGGATGGTGTATAAATCAGATGGCTAAATGGATCCATTTTGGTAATAATTCTACAGGGTGTTGGCTTCATCTCAAAATGTATCAGAAGGGATAACTTTGGAAGTTCAATAGGCAGTACTCCCTTTTTGGATTTTAACATATTTCAAGACCCAAGAAAGTGTGCAAAGTGGTGGAGTTAACACTTTATATGGTAATCTAATTATTTTAAATTCTTTACCGGTGGCTATTACTAAACTTTGGCAGCACTTCCTTTCCCCCAGGAGCTTCTCAATCCTCACTTCATGTTGCTCAGGGATGCTATCCAGAAATGTTTTGAGAGGCTCAGATGGCTCTTGTGGGGAGAAAATAAGAACTTTCCTCCTCCACAAGGCTGCAGCCCTAATCATCTGTGGGATAGCATTCCACAAGTTACTTAATGTACTATATTTCTATGGAGATTCTCAGTCATCCAGGTCATGGTTTTAGCAACGGTGCTTTTTCAAGAGGCAATGGAACTTTCTGGTTTTTCTTTGAAGACGTTTCACTTCTCATCCAAGAAGCTTCTTCAGCTGAAAAAACATGTTTGGGCTAAGGTACGATATTTGCCATTGAAAGAGGATTTCAACTTCAGTGAGGGAAATGTAATATTTGGTCCATCTTTCTACAAGATAACGAAGTGACAGAGTTGGAAGGGACCTTGAAGGTCTTCTAGTCCAACTCCCTTCTCCAAGACCCACTGTTGAAAATCTGGAAACTTCCATATAGGAATGCCAAGAAATGATCTATTAGGAGTTGAATAGAATGGGAGGATTTGGGGCCCAAAGATCCCAGATCAAGATAATATATAGACTATTATCATAGTATATGAAAGTAGGGGAGCAGGCTAATATAAAGTGATGGCTCAATTATACATTTCTCCTTTCTTTTAACTTCAGAATGCCAGACTGTAACAAACATATGGTATAATAATACAGAAGAATTCCCTACTTAAAATTTAAATTCATTTATATTATAGGCAGTCCTCGCTTAATAGCCATTTGTTCAAGCTATGGCAGCACTGAACAAATGCTACCTATGCCCAGTCCCTGAAATTTTATCCATTTTATCCAGAGCCGAGGTGGCGCAGTGGTTAGGGTGCAGTACTGCAGGCCACTTCAGCTGACTGTTATCTGCAGTTCAGCGGTTCTAATCTCACCAGCTCAAGGTTGACTCAGCCTTCCATCCTTCCGAGGTGGGTGAAATGAGGACCCACAGTCTGGGGGCGATATGCTGACTCTGTAAACCGCTTAGAGAGGGCTGAAAGCCCTATGAAGCGGTATATAAGTTAACTGCTATTGCTATTTCTATTTCTATTGCTATTGCAGTGTCGTCCTAATCACCTGATCAAAATTTAGGCACTTGTCATTCCTGCCCTTTTGGCTGCCCTGTATAGCAGTACATCTCAATGATGTCATTACTAGAACTAACGTATAGGCCTAGAGTCTTCAGCAGTCTCAGCTAGACACCATTGCCTGGGTGTCTACATCAGCCACAGTGCAACTATCACTGAGGAGTGCCACCTCAAACCTTGTGCTGTGGCCAGTCACCTCAGTGATAGTGCATGAATTGGATTATTGTAATGCGCTCTACATGGGGCTGCCCTTGAAGAGTGTTCGAAGACTTCAGTTAGTCCAGAATGCAGCCACACGAGCGATTGTGGGTGCACCCAGGTACACCCACATCACACCTATCCTCCGTGAGCTGCACTGGCTACCCATTAGTCTCTGAATCCGCTTCAAGGTGCTGGTCACTACCTATAAAGCCCTACATGGCATTGGACCTGGGTACCTGAGAGACCGCCTCCTGCCGATTACCTCCCATAGACCGATCAGATCTCACAAGTTAGGTCTCCTCCGGATTCCATCCGCCAGCCAATGTCGGCTGGCGACCCCCCGGGGGAGAGCCTTCTCCGTTGCAGCTCCAGCCCTCTGGAATGATCTCCCTGTCGAGATCCAGACCCTTATGACCCTCCCGGCTTTCCGCAAAGCCACCAAGTCCTGGCTGCTCCAGCAGGCCGGGGGGCCTGTGAAACATCCAGCCCCGCAGAAATTGTGAATGTTGTGGTTTTGTTTTTAAAGTATTGTCTTTGTCTAGTCTTCCCCCTTCCCTTGTCTATTGTGAGCCGCCCGGAGTCCTTCGGGAGTGGGCGGCATACAAGACAAATAAATACAAATACAATACAATGAAGCCCCAGCTGCCCCTGTCCCTCTATGCTTCACAGGTCTGGCCGTGCCCAGCGGACCTTTCTATTTTCTATTGCTGACAGGGTGCACTGCCTGACCATATGCAAGGCAGCTGCTGGTCATGCCAGGTCTTCTTTCTGAGGATGCTCTCATCATTCTCCAAAGAGCACATGCCCTCCAAATAACATATGCCATCCTTACTATGCCTTGCAAAGCCGCCGGAATGTTTCTGAAGTCTTCTGAAACCTCACAAGAAAGCTACACCCACAGTTCTCCAAACCATGTTTACTGCGATGGCTAGTCTAGTGAAGAGAAGGACCAAGGGAGTCATGATAGCAGTGTTCCAATATTTAGTCTGGCTGCCACCGGGGGGGGGGGGGGGTTTAACCTATTTTCCAAAGCACCTGAAGGCCAGACAAGAAATAATGGATGGAAATTCCAAAGGTGCTTTTTCACCTTTAAAAGTAGAGACTCTCTACAGATTAATGGATGGAAACGGATCAAGGAGAGATTCAACTTAGAAATAAGGAGAACTTTTCTGACAGTGATAACCAATGGAACAGTTTGCCTTCAGAAGTTGTGGGCACTCTATCTCTAGAAGCTTTCGAGAGAGACTGTCAGAAATAGTATAGGGTCTCTTGCTTTGATGGAGGATTGGGCTAGATGACTACAAGGTAAGGTCCCTTCCATTTTTATTATTCAGTAAATTCTGTTCTTGTGATGCTTTGGAAAGCCACTGCTGAGGAGTGGCACTGTGTATGGCAGTCAAGAGGGCAGACATGGAGGTGGCGGAGATAAGCTGGGGTGAGGAGTTGAAGAGTTCCCTTATCATACTAAGGCTCTGGGCTGGGAGGAACTCAGCTGGAGTTGGCTGGCATTGGTACTCACCTTAACAACCAGTGGAATTTGATTAATAAAGGCAACAGGAACTGCCAGGATCTTCATTGCTAAACAATGCAATCATGTGACATCATACTTACTGCATGACTGCATTGGAATCCCCTTAGCAATGGAAATTTCAATACCAATTAGGGTCATAAATTGAGGATTACTATAAAGCACAAGCCTTTACGTTTCATTGTTCTCATATATTTTCATGATAAAGGACTTTGTTGAGATAAACAATTTTGTAAAGAAAAGAGTAAATATGACCAGAGCTGATTCTTAGATTTGAAAATGTACATTGTGTACATTATGTCCAGTAAAAATGTTTATCAAAAATACTTACAATCATTACTATTCTTTGAACTAAATAAGTGTTAATTTGTTCTAACTGATTCAGTGCAACAGAAACCAGACAAAAATGGTTAAAAACATTCTTGCTTATATATATCTGTCATTAAATAACTGTAGAAGGTAAAGACAGACGGGGCAGCTTTAGGAAAGTCTGAAGCCATATGGACAATTGTATATTGATATTTTCCTTAGGGAACAATCTATTTTGAAATAAGTTCTGCTTAACAAATTATTCTATTCGTGCCATGTTGCAAATGGGGGAATGGTTTAGCATCTCATCAAACATGTACAACAGACAGTCAAAATATAACTGTCTGCTTGGGTTATGTCACAAAAAGAAATAGCTGAAGGCACAGCAGATTCAAAGTAGTCTATTTCAACGTTCTGTGGGACCAACGCAAGAGATCATTGTCAAACCGTCAAAATGCCAGCGGATATCCTTTCAAAGAAATGTGATATTACCAGCTCTGTTGGCATTGATGCACTAACTGATGGTTAAGAAAGGTGCCAGTCATTTGCAAGAGTGGATTGAATGTGCCATCTAAACTACGGGCACCAGCAATTGTGTTGTGTCATAACCAATACATAAGGAAAATCAGGAATGCAAAATTGTGATGTGACATGGAGCTTGGACCACAACTTACTAACATCTCCTGAAAGTCACTTAAAGTTGCTGCATCAGAAGGAAAGATACCATGTGTTAATCAGCAGTTTGTAATTGTTTGTTTTTAAATTAAAATTATTAAAAACAAACAAACAAACCCTATTAAACATTTACAAACAAGTACATTGGTCTAAAAGGAAGATGAAGAATGTAAGAGAGACATGAACAAAGAAAAACATGGAAAGTTTCAAAGTTTATGGCCAAAAGAAACCTTCCTACGTTTCTAGATCTGACCTTTCAAATTTCAGTCCTGAAATAGCTGTGAAATAATTTGAGTAATATATAAAAGTTATAGTTAAGAATGGCTTTACTATATTATTATATTTATTATACTGTGTATAATTATATTTATTATAATAGGCTTGGTAAGAGAAGCCACTGGCTTTCCATATGGTTCCTGTGCCCACTTAAGAACACAGCTTTCCCATTCTGAAAGGACTGCACGAGCCTGATGTTCAACAGCACAACAATTGATTTTTTGTTGTTCCAAAAGGGACAACTTCAGAAGTGAAAGCTGGGTTCATTAGTTTGCACGCATGAAGTTCTTTGGTCAATCTATTTCCAGTTGCTGGCATTGTGTGAGCAGCACAGTCAAGAACAGCTCAGCGCTCTGTGCATTAGCCCATTAATGTCTATGGCTCAGCATTAAACATAAATATTTAGGTAGGACAAGGATCTATCAGTGGTGTGTTGGCTTGATTGCTTCTTGTAGTCAGAAAAGGAATAGAAGCAGGGACCCTAAATCCTGCTTGTCAGAAAAGCAATGCAGTAGAAATGATCTCCCAGTGGTAGGGCACTGCACCACACAGTAGATGATGTTACTCTGAAGAGCAACCAACTTCGCCTACAGATTCTGCAGCTCAGTGTTTGTAAGCCAATGAAGACAGAGTATTTCAAGGCAGCGATGAATTACTCTTCAGAGGGAAGAGAACAGCTGTACTCCTTAGTGGGAAACCTTCTGGCACATTTCCCACACCTATTTGCTGGGCTGTATCTAAGCTGGCATTAGCTTTCTTGGTAGGAGAAAGGGGATATAATAATGACATCCATTAAAAAAAAATTCAGGAGAGGGAGAGGTCAAAGGAATTAAAAACGGAAAAGAAATTGCACTCAAAAGAAAATGTAATTACAAATAAAAAAGATACAGAGAAAAGACAGTAGACAGGCAATTGGCAATGATACCTGGTGCAGTGCAAAATAATCTGTGCCATATGCAAGTTTACTGCTGAATTGGGAGTCACAATCAGGACTGCAAGAGTCTGGAGTAATTGCCTTAGTTTACTAATTAAACAGACATTCTGAGCATCTAATATAAGTATGTCATGCTACAACAGAAAGGAAAAAGAAATTGTCAGGGTAAGTTCTTTGCTCAGCTAGACTGACACAGATAGTAGATAGTCAAATAGGCAGATATTGCCCTATTTATACAAACCAAAGCCAAAAACAGCAGTATGAGTATTTTGACACTGGATCCAAATGGTGGTGGATCTTCATTGGAGGTATTAATGCAAGGGCTCGTTAGCCTATGATACGTTCAGTTGTACTCCTGCATTTAGTACAGGTTGGCTTTAGTGCCCCTTTAACTACATGACTCTATTTATATACTGGTGATCAAAATTCCCATATAAATCATTTTGAGCTCCTGGAGAAAAAAAAATTACTTTTAAAAAATGAAATAAAATAATAAATATGGAACATCACATTTTATAAGTGGAATAGTTCCTTACCTTCCCTCCAATAGTTATTGTAAATGTACTGTAAGATAAAGAGGCACAATGGCTCAGTAGTTAAAAATGCTGGAAAGCTGACATTGCAGGTTCAAAACCCGAGCACTGTATGACAGGGTGAGTTCCCGTTACCTGCCCCAGCTCCTGCCCATCTAGCAATTCAAAATGCATGCAAATGCAAGTAGATAAATAGGTACCACTTCAATGGGAAGGTAACAGCATTCCATGTGCCTTTGGTGTATAGTATGCTGGCACATGACCACAGAAGTGTCTTCAGAAAATGCTGACTTCCTCAGCTATGAAATGGAGTTGGTTGGTTAATCTGGTTGGTTAAGGTCTCTGGTGAGATAGCATATAAAGCCACCCTTGAATGGCAGCTGTCCTTGCTTAAGGAGGTGATGGTCTGTTCCCCTTCCCAAAAAACAATTTCTTTGTCCAATGTATGAGACAATTTTACCATGACTCCAACTTTTCCTTTTGGGGAAAGGTTTTTTAAGAAGAATTTGGACAACAGTTTCAGGAGGCCCTAAAGAAAGTTAATTATATAAATGAAGTTGGGCTTCAGATCTGGGAATACTACTTAGATGTCATTGATTGTAATTGTAGCTGAAGTCTGAAAGATAGTGTAGTCATCCTTGCCATCCTTAATCTTTCAGAAGCCTTCTATATATAATTGATTATGCTGTCTTTCTGGGAGGCCTTAGGATTTTAGGAGTGGAAGACACCATGGGGCGATTCCTCCAGGACCAATTCTAGACAGTGCTGGTAAAAGGGTGAAAGTCTAGCACCAAGGCCCTGTTTTAAGGGGCTCCTCTGTCCTCACTCTTAATAATAGCCACATGAAGTCATTGAAAGATTATCCACTATTACAGAGTCTGATAGAAGTATGCTGCTATCACCCAATAATATGGTGCTCTCAATGTTCTTTCTCATCTTCTGGAGGCTGGTGGGGAAGAAGATTTGGGTTTAGCCCTAACAAGACTGAGTAGCAGTTCTCTTGAATGTAAAAACAGGTGACAGCTATAGAAAGAGGGCCTTTGCACAAATTTATCTTGTGGGACACTTTTGCCCATTCCTGATACAGGAAGCTCTTTTTCTGCTCACTTATCTTCTGTTTGTTGTGTTTGGTATATAGGGCTGACCTAGAAGATCACTCAGAAGTTGTAATTAGTCCAGAATAGGGCAGTGCAAGTGGTTATGGATGCACCATGGTACATCATTGTAACATCACACCGGCACCCAAGTAGGCTTAATTCAAAGTGCTGGCTATCATTTACAAAGCTCTTGGTAGATTAGGACCAGACTATTGGTAGGATACTATTATTTCAGCCTGTTCCACAGTCTGATAAACCGGGCATGGTCCATTCTCTCTGATGGAATCCAGGAGATATGCCTCGTCTTTTGCAGTGCTTGCCCTGTGAAATAGCAGGTCTGAGTGTTCCTCCTTCTGCCAGCCTTTCAAAAGGTATTGAAGACTTGATTCATTACTCTGGCATTGGGCTGGTGATTTGCTTTGTGATTATTGTATTACTGTATTACAAGAGAAACGAGCACTCCGCAAAGCCAGAGCTGCAAATGCTGCAACAATGATGCCCACACAACTGCCCAAGATGTGGCAGAACATTTAATGTCCATATAGGCCTTATCAGCCACCTACGGACACATTGTGGACAGCCCACAGCCTGTTAGATGTCAAGGTCCTTTTCAAATGCAATGGACGAACATAATCATCATCATTGTATTACTGTAGTATTTATGTTATTATAATTGTATGTTGCTGGTTATAAGCTGTTTTAAGTCAAATGATTGAAGCAAAATAAAACATCCCTAATATAAAAATTACCATGCAACTCACTCTTAAAGTCTGAAAATCGTACCACTGGAAAAAAACATCAATCTACTGTGAAAATTTCAAGCAAAATCTGCCCTACTGAACAAAATCATAGCCTTAAATAGCTTCTTCTTCAAAATTACCTTTTCCTGCACGATGCATATTTTCTCAGAGAAACTTCTTAACTTGTTACAAGATTTAACTTCCTCACATGGATTCAGCCTATTTTCAAGAGCCCTGCTCCCTGTAGAGTAATAGTAGAGGTGTACATTGTGAAAGCTGGTACTGTATCAAAGAACTGTACTGTTATACATAATTTTGCCTTTTGAATCCAAATTGCCTGAGCCCTTTTTTTCTAACTATCTCTCTGGGGAGTAACGGGAAAACTAATTTTGCTCATATTCTTTGTGATTTTCCAAGGGGAACAATTACTGTCAACTTTAATTTCTTTAAGTGTAAACTTAGGATCATTTCTCCTTGTCACACAAGCAAAGAACTGTTAGATTTCCTTTATCCAATCCAATATTCCACCCATCAAAGTCACAGGTTTGATGTAGAAAAACTGGGATCTGCCCATCCCATGACAACTTTCTTAGTAACTGATCAAAAAATAGCAATAGCAGTTAGACTGCTAAGAGTTTCCAGAGTTCAGATTCTGCCCCTTGTGACTGCCCTTCAGTGGTTGAGATTCATCATTAAAAGGGAACTAAAAGTCTAGATAGAATAGAATAGATAAAATTCTTTATTGACCAAGTGTGAGTGGACACAGAAGGAATTTGTCTCTGGAGCCTAAGCTCTCAGTGTACATACAAGCGATAAGTGATAAATCATGATCATTACAAAATTAGCCCTTCATCCCAGCGGTGAAATCCTCTGAAGTCTGCTACTGATTCGGTGAGTCTGCTACCGAGCACACGCTTTGTGCACTCATGCACGCCTGAGGCGCGCCCGCACAGCACTAAAAAAGGAATATTTTGAAGCCTTCCGAGTCTGCAAAGATAAGTAGAACAGCGAGGGGGGGAAATCCGCTGTGCCATGCAATTTAGATTAGCTAGAAAGCAGGAAATCTGACAATTCTAGTTAATATAAATCAAATGTCACAGCTGATCGTCGGAAATACTGGTTCGCCCAAACCGGTAGCATTTTTTTTACTACCAGTTCGGGTGAATCAGTCTGAACTGATAGCATTTCACTTCTGCTTCATCCCAAAGCTTTATATGAGGTCACTCATTAAGTCCTATTATCACCAGCCAATGTCTTCAACTTTTGTAGCTTCTTCTTCTAAGATGAAAAAAAATGGGACACAAACAAAGCTAGCAGAAGCTGATCAGCAGACTTGTAAAAAAAGAATTGCAACTTTTTAAAAAAATATAAAGAAACAGAACAGAAAAGGGATAAATTAAAAAAGGGACAAAGGAACATAGAACCACATATGTTTTTTCTTGCATTTTCACAAAATAAATGTCAGCTATGTCATGTAATGTTTACTTTTGCAACCAGATATTAAAATTTGTATGTCCTGGAGAATTAGGGAACAAAAAAACATGTCACACTCTTCATGATCATGAAATTCATACATAAGTTAATTTTACCAATTAATCATTTAGATATGTTCTTTTCAGAGTTGAAAAGACGTCATCCATTCCACAGTATTTGATAGTAGGCGAGAGAGTTTAAAATATGTAAAAAAAAAATCTATATTAAAAATTAATACTAAAATATTACCTGCCAGCCTCTGATTATCAGCTGACAGCCATTAGAGTTATTTACATCCATTTTTTTTCTAATTTAATATCCTCCAGTTATGAGTGAGTATAATTCCCAATAATACAACAGGCTTATTGCCATTACTTTTAGTTTTTAAATAATCATGATGCAAGAAATATAGTTAACATATTTCTAGTTTAATCCGAGGCAGAATTCCAAGAGAAAGTATTCAACCTGTGATTTATTGGGTTATCGTTTCAGAGATAACATTTTTACTTAAACAGAGAAACAGAATGACAATGCTTGACTGCCCACTGGCAGCTGAAGGAGGAGCTAGTCTACCAGGCTTCTGGAGGACTAGGGTGGGTCCCATCTACAGAACCACTAAGTGGTGGCAACTTTGCTAAATGTCAATATCATGACAGTCATGGATACCAAATTTTCAATGGATTTTCTAAATTAGCCCTTTTGAGGTTCCTTGATTCAAAAATTGTTGCCTTGTGATGCACTGTTTCACCCAGTTAAATGTTATAGATACAAAAGTTTTAGTAGTACGGAGATGAACTTAGAAACAAATGGAACCCAGAGACTCGTGTAATTGAATTCAAATTTTAAGAAGAGAAACTTCCGTGATTAGGAAACTGTCCCTTGCGATCCAACTTTTGTAATTTAGAAGTGACCACTGGGGGGAAATCATCCTTTTAAATGTCTCTATAAATGAGTTAAAGTTTTAATATCTTAATCTTCACATTCTCAATGGTGATTATATGTTTTTAGTCTTATGACAATATGTTTGTGGCTCCTCTTGCCTTGATTTTTTGTGACTGCGGCTAAATGCATTTTAATCTCTGTTCTACTATTTGTTGGTAAGTTTTATAGTGTGCAATTACCAAAACTGTGCTCTTATTGGATTTTGGGGTTTTTAAATTAACGTTCATTGTTCAATCATTTTCTTGAAAGTGTTTTGTTATACAATGACTACAAAAATGCACTAATAAGTGCATAAACAATATTATCTATGCCACTCGAAACCTTTTAAAAAAATATATATTTGCAGTTGTAAAATTGCAGAGCAAAACAAGAATATGTAATCTTCTAGCAATTCTTGACCTCCATTTCCCAAAACTTCTCCACTGGATGTGCTGGTTGTAGTAGTGGAGAATTATTCGGCAGCATCTGTGTAGGGAAGCATAAATTCTCAAATCTATTTATATAGAGTATAGAGCCGAGGTGGCGCAGTGGTTAAATGCAGCACTGCAGGCTACTTCAGCTGACTTCAGTTCTGCAGTTCGACTGTTCAAATCTCACCGGCTCAGGGTTGACTCAGCCTTCCATCCTTCCGAGGTGGGTAAAATGAGGACCCGGATTGTTGTTGGGGGCAATATGCTGACTCTGTAAACCGCTTAGAGAGGGCTGAAAGCCCTATGAAGTGGTATATAAGTCAAACTGCTATTGCTATTTACAGAAAAAAAAACTACCAAATTATTGAGGCAGATCCTGCAATTCACTGATTGTAGGAAAATTTATCACTGAATTGCACATTGGATAGAGAGACAATGAGTGTTTTACTGCAACTGCTATTAAGAAATAAAAGGATATTTGGGATACTCATGGCTTTTCATCATGCAGATTCACTAAGTACAGGTCAGGATGCTGAGTAGTACTTGAAGAATAGCAGTGTAGAAGATTGAGATACATTAATTCTTCCATTCAGTGCAATAAAGATCAAGAAGCTGAAGGGCTGAACAACTCAGTAATAAGAGCTGATTAACTGAATGTTTAAACAGTGAATTGCTTTCTTTGCCCTAAGATCCTTTGCCATTGCTATTGTCTGAAATTCAAATAAGTGTGCTTATTTTTTTTCCTGAATCACTATCAGAATTGGTTTCTGACTGATATGATTTCCAGTCATATTGTGCTTTGTTTCTGGATTGGTGTGATACAACATGTAAGGTTTCAATTAAAGGTGTATTAAGCCAAAGGCATAATCTTCCATCACTTTATCTAGACTTTGAGAGGAGATTTTGAACTTGGATATAATTTTCTATTTGTTTCTTTGTTTTTTATTCTGTTTTTCCTCTAGTTGCTTAATGTAGTTTACCTGGCCAACTCCCTAAATGCATATGTCTACAACATAAATTCCACAAAATAAATTAGCCTGAAAAAAAATAACTTTCCCACTGTTGCGACTTTCCATTGTTGCAGATAGATTTCAACTTGGCCTCCCTGTCCTAGACCAAGAGCTTAGCCCAGGGGTGTCAAACTCAATCCCATCATGGGCCGTATCAGGATTTTGTTTGCCCTTGGGGAATGGGGGGGCGTGGCCCAGTTATCATGGCCAACTGGGTGGATGTGGCCAGGGTGGGCCAGGGCGGTAGAGGCGGTTTTCTCACCATCTCTGGGACAGCCCCACAGGACAACTCTGGGCCTATCACAGGCTGCATCTGGCCCACAGGCCACCTGTTTGACACTGACCTAGCCCCTCTGACTCTTTAGCTGTTGCATCATCCTTTATTAAACTGAATGCTCATCTACTGCATTATTCTGAGAGAGGGAAACAAACAAATGCCTAATGAAGCCAAAATTTGTAAAAAGGAGGACAATTTATCTTCTACTGTGATCTTTAACATCTGTAACAGTGTTGTCTATAGCTAAAGAACTAAGTTAATATAGTAGTCAATACAGTATTGGGTTAAGTACCGAACAGTACAGCACTCCCCTCATCTGTAAATTTAGTTTGAGATGGAAACAGTTCTGGATCTATTTGGAATAAACAAACTTTTGGCCAATTAACTGCCATGGTGACATTTATTCTGTTCCTATCACCACCATGTTTTCTTATTCTTTTGTTAAAAACAAATCATGATGTCCCCCCCGCCCCGCCCACCGCTTCTGGCAGCTGAGAGGATTGAAAAAATGATTGATACGTGACTGACATACTTATTCTGGATTATATGCTGCTGGAAAGCAGAGGTGAGTCTGTTTAACAGTCAACCATATCCTGGGAGGGCTGGCTGGACAATTTGTAAAATTTCTTAAAATCAATGGCACATTATTATTTGTCTTGAAAGCTATACTTTAAAATTATATTTTTCGGCATTCAACCCAGGTGGACATTTTATGTTTAATATTAATGTTAGTGATATATTTGCTATATGTTGTACATTTTATTACTATTTTTTGAGTGTTTGGTTGTTTTGTTTGTAGTTAATGCCTTCTTTTTTCTTTTTCTTTTGTATTTTGACTTTGGAGATAAATTTAAAAACCATTAAAAAAAAGAAAACCATTTTCTAGGAAGGAGAAGAGAGAGCGTAGGAGTAGGGGAGAGGTAAGGGAAGGAAGAAGGGGAAGGAGAGGAGGAAGGAAGGAGGTAGAGAAGGAAGGGAGGGAGAAAAGAAAAGAAAGAGAAAATAAGGTGGTGTTGCAATAGGCGCTAGGGATGTTAAACAAAGCAATCCAAACTATACCTTATAACTTTTTAAATGGAATAACAATAGTTTAAGAATGGCAAAGAAAAAGAATAACTATGTGAATGTATACCTATAATTGTATGTAAGAGAATAAATGACAGTAACAATATAAAGCACAATATAGGTAAACAATATTTGGTTATAAATAGCTAAGTATAAATAAATATAGAATTGTACATAAAAATTGATAACGAATAAGGAGATCATGAATGCAAGATAGTAATGTATAGAAGGGAAAACACTAACTGCAAAGAAACCGATATGGAACTGCTGTATGATATATGATGGAACTTCTTGTTCCTATGTTGTTTTAAGTCATGTGTCTGTTTCTGTTGATGTGTTTATGTGTTTAAAATAAAAATAAAAAAACCATTTTTTTCTGACTCTTGGCATTATTTCTGCATAGAGAAGAGCTTTCTTTCCCCTAAGAGGATTGCTATGTATGTGAAAAAAAAAAATTCTCTGCATTGCTAGACCCACAAAATACGGCGGGAATTCCAAACGTACAGCTTTCTCTCCCCCTTTTCAAATATTGTCTCTAATTTCAAGTCTTCCATCTATGCATGACTCAGAGATGCTGAAAGAAAAATTGCTCAGTTATGCCAGGAGAACATAAATATTATGTTTCACTTGGTATTATAATTAACTGCATGTTTCAAATATTTCTTGCTTGTTTGCTTTCACAATGTATAGTATAATTTACCAGTAATAGGATTAAGATGTCTGCTTTTGAAAAAGTAAATAGTTCATTGGCTTGAGAATATTTTCTGTTTTTCTTACTGATACCTATTTACTAAATGCCCAACATACTTCAATATAGAGAATAATTAAAATAATAGCTAACTATAAAAAAATTTTAATGCTCAGAATATAAATTGCTTATTTTTCTCAACTCCTTTGCTGGGAATGTCATAACTAGTAGCACATTTGCAAGCAAGAATGGATTTGAGAGATCGAGATGTTTTTAAAAATGTATAAAAAGCTCTAACAGTTAAAATTATACCATTTATTAAAATTCAAAGGAGGGTGGATTGCAGATTGATTACAGATCTTGTGCACTGGAGAACTGATGCCATCTTTTTGAAATTTGGTAATAAACAGAAAGGGACTATCACTTTAAGATAAAGCAGCCTTAATATTTCACCACACGTTTATTGCTGTGACACTCAAATACGACTGCAGAATGCATCCAACTTCAGCAACTTGTTAAAAAAATCACTGAACTGGTGAAACATTTTAACAGGAGAGAAAGAGAGAAAGAGAGAGAGAGAGAGAGAGGGAGAGAGAGAGAGAAACAAATCCTCATCATCACTGGCCAAAGTTTCACTCACTGCTAGAATGGCAAAGCCCATTAAAAATCAAGCAGATGTATGCAGAGGAGTATTCCTGCTATAGTGCTTCCCAAATGCTGGAGTTGGTCTTGTGCCAGATTTTTTTTCTCCCGGATTTGCATCTGGCCTGGCTTTGGGATGGCTCCCTCAGCTACAGCCATATGTTCCTTTCTCTTTCTCATTGATGTCACAAATTTTCTTCTGCTGCAGTAAGAGGAGGATAATAGAACAGGGGTGGCGGCTGTTATTTCCTCCATCCAGACATCCAAATAGCATTGGGTAGGATGTGGGTGTATGTGTGCTTTTTTTTTTTTAAATAACTGCTGTTAATAAATCTTGAAGGTATCAAACTGGCCTTTACCACACTGCCACAGACATTAAATAGGTTTGCTAATTTGGAGGGTGGGTGTTCTTTTTTCTTGCATAATTATCTGCTGTATCTCTGCAGGGCTTCAGAGATGATACACTGGCCTTGATGACATTGATTCGGTTCCTATCACCACCATGTTTTCTTCTCCCTTTTGTTAAAAATGAACCAGGACAACCTCCCTACTTTTTCTCTTCTGGCAGCTGTGTCTGTATCTTCAGAGAAGATACACTGGGGAGTCCATTCCTTACAAGTGACATTTCAGTTCTTTAGGTATGGATAACTAAACGGCTTGAACTGGCAGCACACAGATGCTGGCCTTCTCAGATTTTGACCTGGTTCCATTCACAGGGAAATAATTGGACAAGAACCTTATGGGGTAGAGGGGTGCTGTGGCTCAGTGGCTAAGACACTGAGCTTGTTGATCAGAAAGGTCGGCAGTTCAGTGGTTCAAATCCCTAGCGCTGCATAACGGAGTGAGCTCCCATTACTTGTCCCAGCTTCTGCCAACCTAGCAGTTGGAAAACACGTAAAAAATGCAAGTAGAAAAATAGGGACCACTTTGGTGGGAAGGTAACAGCATTCCGTACGCCTTTGGCTTTTAGTCATGCCGGCCACATGACCAGAGAGACATCGTAAGACAGTGCTGGCTCTTCGGCTTTGAAACGGAAATGAATACTGCTCCCTGAGTTGGGAATGATTAGCACATATATGCAAGGGGAACCTTTACCTTTACCTTATTATGTGATAAAGCAGTGGTGGGTTGCTCCTGGTTCGGCCCAGTTTGGCTGAAGCATCGCATGTGCGTGGGAGCTCGCCTGAACTAGTAGTGAAAAAAAATTGGCGACCCACCACTGGGATAAAGGATCAAATTATCCAGCAGATAGGAAGGTCTTGTGCTATAACCAGGTCTTGAAATCTGGCAGTGATGCTTCAAGATATGTTGCTGCCTTCAGAGCAGTGAAAATGCATCCCTCCCATTGAGCTCAACACTTTAACAAGTCCATTTTCCTTCAAGGATTTGCCACAACAGTCAATCTTGCTGAGACTTTAACCTGGAATATAGAATTGGGTGGGAACTTGCTGGAGTAAGAGTAGGCTTGACAGGAAGAAAGGGTGGCAAAACGCATGCAGTGAAGCAGGCCACAATATCTGGATGTGTTTAAATTGCTAACCACACCATTCAGTTTATTGTATATGATGGAAGGGAAGTCTTCCAATCTTTCTTTCCCCTATTTTTACAATTCATAGATAACGTCATAACCATTTACATTTGCTATCATCCATAGCATATGGAGATTTTGTACACATCTTCTAATTTACATAACTGTTTGGTCAAATTGCCCAAGAGACTTTTTAAAAATGCAAATGATCTTGCTTTCATTCATTAACATGTAAATGTCAGTGGCACAGGCTTTTTTAAATGCAATTTTCCTAATGTAAGCTCTTTCTTAAATGTAATTACTACTGTTTGTATGCAACTTTCAGTAGTATACTTTTCATATTGAGAAGACTCTCTCTTCTTTTTTTTCCAAACAGATTTTTGGCTGGGAGACAGATTAATGTTGCTGCATTTTGATGCCAGTATGTAGCTTATTCTAGAATTTGAAGTGAGTCAAATGCTTTCCCCAAATCTTTATGCAAAGGAATTCTTACTAGAATATTTATAGCTATATCTCCCAGTATAGGAGGAAGTACAGCGAATGCTCCAACATGAACTTAGGGGAAAAGATTTATTATATATTTTTCGATTTTTTCGATGCCGTTGTTGTTTTTATACTAAGAATAAAATTAATTAACTTTAAATAGTTATGCTACTTGAAAAATGCTTTTATACTTCTACAACATAAATGTGTGCCTACCTAAAAGCACACTTTGTTGTGTGGGTATCATTGAAGTTATTTGTTAGTTTCTGAGAGCTGCTTGAAAGCAGTGTGGTCGTTTCTCCTTGCTGCAGCACAAAGAAGTTGGCATAAACATTTGGATGTATTCACTTAACTGCTTTTCCATCTACTAAAGTTTCATTAGGGAGCCATGTGCCTTTGCAAAGGATGAATGGTTTCATTAGCACTGAGACTAATAAACTTATAAAAGTTAATAATGTGAATATGTTTGATTTGTAATTATGCACTCAGACATTAAAAACCACAAAAAGTCTCTTTCATACTAACCCGCTTTCTCTAGACTTGCTCAGGTAGGTGAGAGGACGAATTGCTCGGAGAAATAATAGCTAGCAAAGGGCACCAATTTCTTTGTTTCTCAGCCTATATTTCAGGACTTTTAATGTTCAGAACAGATTTGAAAGCCAGAGATAGTCTATAAACTTTAACCGTTTGCTAACTCACAATGTCACTGAGATTTGAAGTTCGAGCCTTGGAAATATGACTCTCAGGGCTCATAACACTTGATTCAAATAACACATTAGAGTAAGTCTTGTGAAAACTACATTTCCCAGGGGTTGTTTTAGGCTGATGTGCAACCATGCAGAGTAGCAAATCACACTGGGAAGGCGGGGAGGAGACGTCCCTACCACTTCAACACCATGTTAGTACCACTAATGTCAGATCACCACACGCATTGGGGGTGATCGGAGTAGTAATTTCAGAGAAGAGAATGGTTGATTTATACCATATCCAGATTTTTTTTTATTTTTTAGAAATAGCAAGCTTACTTCCAAACTGACCTGAAATTATTATAAGGGCAAAGAATTTATGGTGTTGGGGTTTGTTGACCTGTTACTTTACCAATGTAAAAATATAGCATAACACCCCCCCCTCCAATAAGACAAAAATAAGCAAAGGATTACAATCTTTACTCATAGCTCCTAGGAAAGTTTATTTATTTAGAGTACTTGTAGGCTGTGTTCCAAAGCCGTTTTCCACACAATCAATGCCTATTGTACATTTAAAAACATTAAACTCAGGAAAAGTATTAACCAGCAGTATGACTCACATCAGAATTGGTTCCAGCTATTTCTTTATAAACCACCAGGAATCTTTAGGGATTCAGTAGTATATAAATGTTATTTACAATAATAAAAAAAACTATTCTGTTAGAGTATAATAAAATAATTCACACTAATTCCTCAATTTGAAAAACAATAAGTCCACATTTTATAGAAACTTTTCTTGAGCAAGCTTAATAGTGATATATTTCTATCTGGAATAGAGTTCTATATCTTTTTGGCTACTATCAATACAGCTTAATTATTTGTCAAGATGTGCATACACATAGTGAGGAGATATGGATGGAGATTTCTTGGGTAAGAAATACAGAAAATATTCAATAAGCGAGATCACATGATTTGACTGCTTATCTTATCCCTTGAGAATAATTCAAGTGGTTAGGATTCCAGGCAGCTCCATGATGAATCATGTGGATATCACTAATGCATAGATACCTGTTCCAAGTTATATGCCTTGGTCAGAGGTGGTATTCAGCAGGTTCTGATCAGTCCTGGAGAACCAGTAGCAGAAATTTGGAATAGTTCGGAGAACTGATAAATACTACCTCTGACTGCCCCCGCCCCTTCTATTCTCTGCCTCCCAAGTCCCAGCTGATTGGGAGAGATGGAGATTTTACAGTATCCTTCCCTTACCATGCCCACAAAGCCATGCCCACCAAGCCATGCCACGCCCACCAAGCCATGGCCACAGAACCAGTAGTAAAATATTTTGAATCCCATCACTGGTCTTGATGTCTGGAAGTTGGGTCAGGGCAACTAGACTTCTTTTCTTTTTGGTTTGAAATGTTTCGCTACCTCGGTATAGAGCCGAGGTGGCACAGTGGTTAGGGTGCAGTACTGCAGGCCACTTCAGCTGACTGTTATCTGCAGTTCAGCGGTTCTAATCTCACCGGCTCAAGGTTGACTCAGCCTTCCATCCTTCCGAGGTGGGTGAAATGAGGACCCGGACTGTGGGGGCGATATGCTGACTCTGTAAACCGCTTAGAGAGGGCTGAAAGCCCTATGAAGCGGTATATAAGTCTAACTGCTATTGCTATTGCTATTATCCAAGGAGCTTCTTCAGCCTGAGAAGCTTGATAACTAAGAATTTCCATTGACATAATATCTTGATATGGTTACAGTTGGCGTATTAGCTGAAGCTGGTAAGTTATTCCTAATCATTGTTACCAGCTGAGTTTCTTGGTTAGTACTGAATTCAGGAGAACTGTATATCACCATGATGATGAACACATGGCACACGTGCCAGAGGTTGCGCAGTGCCCTCTTTGTGGGCACATGAGTCGTCACCCCAGTTCAGCTCCGCTGCGCATGCACTGGCCTTTGGGTCTCTGCTGCAGCAGGGTGCTCATGCACAGGGGCGGGGCATGTGCAGGGGCCATACACACATGTGCAGGGAAAGTGTGCATGTGCAGGGGCCGCACACATTGGATTTTGGGGGTTGGGCACGTGCACGCTTTGGGCACTCAGTCTGGAAAAGGTTAGCTATCACTGGTATATCATCTATCAGAGAGAACAGAGCCTCATCAAGGATTCCTGTCCTCTCTGGTTAAGTTTCAGCATCATCATCATCATCTATCCACAAAGTGCCTCCAGGCACTGTTCCATTGCCTTCCTGGGATAAGTGGATGGGAATCTGAGACACAGCAGGGAACCATCTGCATGATGATTATCATAGTGATTTCATACAGATGTTGCAAAGCATGAAGGACAAAACAGAACTTGTTAACAGCTAGATCATTAGTTGCTAGGGCTTCCTAAATCATGAAATTGAGCCAATTATTTTTTGGAGAACTATTTCTGGGATATGTGCTTATTCATTTATGTTTCTCTGGTTCATTTTTGGTTCTTCTTAAGTTGTTTCACAAATATTTTGGGAGGACATGTCTATCAGCTAAAAGCCTGGTATGCTCTATTCTCTTACTTGGCTCACTCTCTACAGCAGAGGTGCCAAATCAGTGTTTCCAAAATATGAGCACGTGGGCCTCCATTTATTATCCCCATTGTCCATCACAGCTAAAAAAGCCCCATCTCTTTCAAGAGAAAAACCTGACAATTAGTGTTCTCCAGTCTATTATTTGTCTTCTTTCTTAAAACTGCCTCTCTAAAAACAAATGAGAGGGAAATTTCTACCCAACATCAACTTCTCAGCATAACCAGATATTTTCATCTTCTACCATCTGTTCCTGAATGAGTCATCTTCCACTAAAAGTATTTCCCAAGCCTCCCATCTCACAGGAATGTCCCTTACATCCTATGGGATAGTAAAGAGTTTACCTGCTATAGCTACAGTTTGCATCCATCTTCTGAAAAATTACTTCCACATTCTCTAAAAAAATGTTATTTATAAGCTGATATTTCACAACAATGCATCCTATACTCTGTTAAGGTGCTCTAGAAAACTGCCATGGTCAATGATATTGCAAACTGCTGAGAAACACAGGAGAACCAATGGAATTACATTCAAATATATATTCAACTGTGGCATAAGTTATCTACAAAATCTGTTTCTTTTCCTAAACTAGACCTGAAATCAAACAGGAATGGAATAGAAATAAAAATATCACCCAGAACAGAGATGGTATTCAGCCAGTTCTGACAGGTTGTGGAGAACCAGTAGTGGAAATTTTGAGTAGTTTGGAGAACTGGCAAATAGGCTGGCCCTGCCCCCGCTTCCCAGCTGGTCTTCTTTTGTTGCCCTGAACAGGAGAATAGAGCTGAAAATCAGGTTAATGGGATGGGGAGGGAATGGGGATAAAATGTTGAATTACATTGGCCATTGACCTAATCCAGCAGGGGTTTGTTTTACAATTGTTCTCTAGAAGCATTTGGAATGAAATTTTAAAAGCTTCAAGCCCTCATTTGCTCTAGAATGGAACATTTTCAGTTATTTTGTGAAAATAACTTAATATAGATAGTCCTGGAGTTATGACCATAATTGAGCCCATAATTTCTGTTGCTAAGTGAGAAATTTTATGACCTTTCTTGGCATGGTTAAGCGAATACCTACAGTTGTTAAGTTATGAGCCATGGTGGCACAGTGGTTAGAGTACAGTACTGCAGGCTACTTCTGCTGCCTGCTGGCTGCCTGTAATTTGACAGTTCAAATCTCACCAGGCTCAAGGCTGACTCAGCCTTCCATCCTTCCGAGTTGGGTAAAATGAAGATCCAGATTGTTGGGGGCCATATGTTGATTCTGTAAACAGCTTAGAGAGGGCAGTAAAGCACTGTAAAGTGGTATATAAGTCTAAGTGCCAGTGCTAGTAACATGCTTTTGAAGTGAATCTGGCTTCCCCATTGACTTTGCTTGTCAGAAGACTGTAAAGATGATCATATAATCTTGGGACACTGCAACTATCATAAATATGAACCAGTTGTCAAGCATCCAAATATGAATCACATGATGATGCTGCAGTGGTCACAAGTATGAAAAATGGTCATAAGTCACTTTTTTCAGTACTGTTGTAACTTGAAATGGTCACTACATGAACTGTTGTAAGTTGAGGACTATCTGTAGGTAATTTGTAGTAATGTAGGTATAAATTCACTCTGGGGAGCTTCAAATGAAAAAGAATGTTTGGTGCTCCGAGTAAGTGTGTTTAAATGATAATCTCCGACAGACTGCCACTTCTACTACCTTTTTCTCCATTTGTTAGGGATCCAGATTTTCATACCATTGCCATACCTGCAATGCAGGACAATATATCCCATTGTGATGGGAAAAAATAGAAATCAGTTGTTTATATTATACACAATTGATCAGATATGCAAACACAGGCACACCTGTGCTAGTGAGAGGAGAGAGCTTTAGAATGGATCAGATTTCATGGCAGTTCTGCAGCTGCAGAAAATAGGAATACAATTTGTTTCTTTGTTGCTGCAATGTCATATCAATTATTTCACATAAATCAGCTTTCACGTACCTGCAATTTCATTGTTAACAATACCAGGTAACTAATATGAAGTGTATCTCTTCATATTAGTTGATATACATAAGGAAAGTATATTAACGATGTGGAAATATACTTATAGAGTAGTATAGTCTACTACAAGCCTAAATCTGTTTTATACAATTTACTTGACAAAGTATTCTGTGTAATTGCTTACATATCCAAAGCTCTTGAAAAAGTGATGTAGTAATTACTGAAATTTTAAATAGATAAAATAACACTTATATAATTTACAATCAGATGTGGGCATCACATACTGTAACAACCAGTTTGCCCAGCAGCAGAAATGTGAGCGTGTGCATGCGTGTGGCATCAAAACACATGGTAATTCACTCGCCCACATGTTTCACACATGCATGCAGCATCAAAAAACACAGCAATTTGCTTTCACATGCTTTCCGCACATGTGCGCAGCACCAAAAACACAGCAATACAGGACGGGATTGCACCCGGGCAGGTAGGGAGGCCCACCTGCAGGTCAAAACTACCAGTTCACCTGAACTGGTCTGAACCAGCAGCAACCCAACCCTGTTTACAGTCTAGCAAATTTGGGATATTAATAGGTAACAAGTCTCAGCAGTAACTGAATTGCAAGTGGGACGACAAGGCCGTGGAATGAAAAGTCGGCATCTTAGTAGCAATAGCAATAGCAATAGCAGTTAGACATATACCGCTTCATAGGGCTTTCAGCCCTCTCTAAGCAGTTTACAGAGTCAGCATATTGCCCCCAACAATCCGGGTCCTCATTTTACCCACCTCGGAAGGATGGAAGGCTGAGTCAACCTTGAGCCGGTGAGATTTGAACAGCCGAACTGCAGAACTGCAGTCAGCTGAAGTAGCCGGCAGTGCTGTATTTAACCACTGCGCCACCTCGGCTCTAGTAAGAGAAATGATTTCAACATTGCATTTTGCTTAGACCTGTATGAGAGAATTTAAGAATACAGGTAGATCTTGACTTATGCCCATACATTTAACAAGCACTTGAAATTATGATGGTGCTGAAAAAAGTTATTTAAGATGGTCCTCGCACTTACAACTGTTGCAGTATCCCAGTGGTCAGGGCATCAAAATTCAGGTGTTTGGCAACTGGCATACTGCCAACAGCTGCAGCATCCTGGGATCGTGGGATCACCATTTGTAATTTTCCCAGGAGTTTCCTACAAACAAAGTCAATGAGGGAAGATTTGCTTAAGGAACGTGGAAAAAAAGAAGGTTGTAAAATCACTTAATGATCACATAGCTTAGCAATGGACGTTCCAACCACAGTTGGAACGAGCTCCCCGTGGAGATTCGGACCCTCACCACCCTCCAGGCCTTCCGCAAAGCCCTTAAAATCTGGCTGTTCCGACAGGCCTGGGGCTAATGAGTTTTTTGTCCCCCCTCGAATGGTATGGTTGTTGAGTGTTTTAAATTGTGGTATTGTTTTGTTCGTGTTCTTTTTTCTTATTTGTACCCCCTCCCCCTGACTTGGTTGTGAGCCGCCCTGAGTCCCCTCCGGGGAATAGGGTGGCATAGAAATATAATAAACTCAACTCAACTCAACTCAGTTGGGGTTGTAAGTCAAGGACTGACTACACTATAGTTATAATGTGTGACACTAGATATTTAAAGTATGGATATACATAAGTATGTATGAGGCAGCTTTCCCAAGTTGTGGGGGGAGGTAAGAGTTCCTAGAAGGAAAACTACATTACATTTTATTGCAGATAAACTTGAATATGAAAATAACTTGTCAGGTTCAAGCAACCAGTGCCACTCATAAATATCTAAACCAAGCAACTTTATTGTTCTCTACCTAGATTGGAAGAAACTTCATAGACTACTAGTCTTCACCTGGGATCACCAAATAAGACCTCATGGATCTTGGGGGAGGTCAAGCTTATGGATTTGCAGGTCTGCAATGACCCTAAGCTAACCTCTTGCTTAAGACCCCCCTCCAGTCTACCTGGACGTTTCCCAACCTAACTGTAATGTATTGGGTAAACCTTTGCTGTAATGGACTTTTAGGTGGCCAAGTATCTAAAAATAGACAACCCTGAAATGTTCCTGGGACGTTGTTATGGTTTTGCCATTAATTTCCTCTGTTCCTTTCTGATCTAATATCTACTATTTTGGAAATAGAGTTCTACTGTACCTATAAAACTCACTGAGTTTTCAGTACAGAAACTAAAACACTTCACAGAAATAGGTGTAGCTCCTCAAAGTTAACAAGTGACAAAGAGAAATTGAAATTATTGAAATGTCTTATACGGTTTTTCTGTAAACCCAGATATGTCATTCAGAATTATATGAATGCTTAGGTCTAAACATGTCTGTTTTAGGAAATACTCATATTTATTGATGAGACAATTGCTATATTTATTTATTTATTTAGAGTCCTCCTTTATTATTTTGATAAATAACTCAAGGCAGTGAAGTACTAATATACTTTCCTCCTATTCCCACCCCCCAACAACCCAGTGAGCTGAAAGAGAAGGACTATGATACTTAAATTTATTTATTTATTTTATTTATTTATTAGACTTCTATACCGCTTAATAGGGCTTTCAGCCCTCTCTAAGCGGTTTACAATTTTTTTAGCAAATTGAGTCAGCAACTTGCCCCCACAGTCTGGGTCCTCATTTCACCCACCTCGGAAGGATGGAAGGCTGAGTCGACCTTGAGCCAGTGAGATTTGAACCGCTGAACTGCAGATCACAGTCAGCTGAAGTGGCCTGCACTACTGCATTCTAACCACTGCGCCACTTCGGCTCTTATGATACTTAAATGTTTGCTGCAAAGATTAATAAGACTTTAATCATACATAAAATGTTTCAAATCCTAAATATTTGTAAAGTTTATTGTGATTGTTATTTATGTTATTTATGTCATAACCTTGATACCATTAGGTTAAAGACTTTCATACACAAAATAGCTCTTTAAAGGTAGTGATACATCTATAGCAATAGTATTTAGACTTATATACAGCTTCACAGTGCTTTAGAGCCCTCTCTAAGTGGTTTACAGAGTCAGCATATTGCCCCCAACAATCTGGGTCCTCATTTTACCAACCTCAGAAGGCTAAGTCAACCTTGATCTGGTGAGAATCGAACTTCCGAATGGCAGGCAGCTGGCAGTCAGCAGAAGTAACCTGCAGTACTGCATTCTAACCACTGTGCCACCAAACTCCTACATTTATCTCTTTCTTCCCAGCACAAATATTCATCTTCTTGGAGATCCTCGTGGTATATAACAGATTTTGATTACCTGTCTTTTCCCCTTAAGAATTAGAAGCAATCACAGAATGGATGATTTATCCACATCTATCAAGCAATAATAATAATAATAATAATCTAAGAACTATTTGCCCTCCTCTAACTGACATGATGTAACTGGGACAGCTAAAAGTCCTAATAGACAATGCCTCTGTAAATCCACTGTAAAAAGCAAGTCAATAATTATTTAAAAAGTTAATCCTTTTATTTTGTCTAGGATACTTTAGCTATCACTGAATTAGTGACTCGTGAGAGAAATATTAATAAGGTGCCAAAGTAGGACATTGATGTCCTAACATTAAGACTGTAATAAATAAGCATAATATAGATGTCTCGGGGAATCAGACTCACAAAGTTAAATAATCCAATGATTTAGATTTGAATATAAAATGCCAGAAAACAAGAAAATCTGTTTGGTGTACAGTAAAAAAATATAAGGAATAGCATTGGCATGATTCTGAAAAACAAGTCATCTGTAATAGTCAAATCATAGTAATGTCTACTGTATACACTTGATGTTCTCATAATGGTTGAGCTGACATTCTGGAAAGACTGGAAATTATTTGCAGAAGAAAGTTAGCTAAACTGAAAATCTGTTTCTCTGGAGCCATGTAGCCAGAAGGGCTTTACAAACTTTGAAAACAATTCAAAATAAGTGCTTTGGATCTCTCATAAATGTGGAGAGATTTCTACTCATTATTTGTTAAAATTCCCCGACTTTGCAAGCCTGGGGGAAAAATGCTTACTGCTCTAAGGAATCCACTCAAGAACATAACTCCCTGATTGCATTCCAAAATAATAACTGTTTAGGATAGGATTTATAATTTTCTGTGCAATAAAACATGATGGAGGAACTTTTGCATTCTTGCCTTAACTTAATGTGTAAATGATGCAAAATTTAGTCATCTATTTTTTTTTTAACCAAAATGCTCTCTCCATGTTCAGCAGAAGATGAGTGTATTCCTTAGAGATGTGAATTTTGCTCACATCCCTATGATGTGAAAAAATCCCTCTGTTGATTTCCTTTGGGCACATTTTGAAGACATGTCCCTGAAAAACTGCAATTTGGGGCTGGAGCCTACACCCATATGGCATCCATATGTCAAAAAAATAAATAACCTAAACTAGTGCAGGTAGTCCTCGACTTACAACCTCAATGGAGCCCAACATTTATGTTTTTAAGTGAGACATTTGTTAAGTGAATTGGGCCACATTTTATGATCTCTCTTGTCACAATTGTTAAGTGAATCACTGCAGTTGATTAATTAGTAACTCAATTGTTAAGTGAATCTTGTTTCCTCATTAACTGTTTGTCACAAGGTTGCAAAAGGTGATCACATGACCTTGGCACACAGCAACGGTCATAAATATGAACCAGTTGCCAAGCACCTGAAGGTTGATCACGAGATTATGGACATCCTGCAAAGGTCATCACTGTGAAAAATGGTCATAAATCCCCCTTTGTAACTTTGAATGATCACAAAATGAACTGTTGTAAATCGAGGACTACCTATAATGCAAAAATATATATATTTTTTACCAATGGGGACATGAATCATTCGAAGAGGCTCAGCCAAGCTGGCTGGGGAATTCCAGGAGTTGAAGTCCTCCAGGTTTAAAGTTGCGAAGAGTATAAACCCCTGCTATATAGCTGTGCAATTTTGGACTCTCCCAATGTTTTTTCCAGAAGCAAAAACTAAAACAAACAAAACCCCCAAAACAAACACTCTTCCCTTGCCGTATTAATTGCTGAGTCCCCAAATTTTACTTCTTGTTTTGCTTTGAGGTTTAGCCTGCCTGCTTAATTTCACCATCATCTATCCACTCTACAAATGATCTTAAAGAAACAAGTGTTTAGAAACAACAACCAAAGAATCCTCCACTGGATAGCCCAGCTTTCCCCTTCTCCAAAGAAGGATGATTCCTTGGTCAACCCTCCAGAGCATATTTTTTATCGAAATGTGTTGCAAACCAAACTCTTTCATCCTAGTTCTTTAGCTTTTGAGAACTTGGATCATTGGCTTGCAAGACGGAATATGTTATCCTGAATGATATCCTGGCCAGTTTGCATCTCTGCTAGTGGAAGACAATTGCATTCAATGGCTATTTAGCATGCCTGATTCTTAGAAAGACTCAGGAGGAGTGTAGTAGTCATGAGAAAGAGGCAGTTTGGTACTAACAAGATACTAACTCTCACTTTGCTCTCTGGAATGAGCTTGATGCTCAAAGGTTAGTCTGCCTGCTAGCAATCACTTGTGTCTCTAAGTTAATTCTGCTCATCAGTTGTTGTTGTCTTTGTTTCCGATTGACACAGAACACTATTGCTGCATCCATCACTTTGACTTCTCCCCAAGGATATTTACCTGCATCTTTACTGCCTTTTAAATTGCAGCATTTCCTTTTTCTGGGCTACATTTCCATATGTCATTTTCTCTTTCTGCCATTCTGGGAATTGCTGCACCTAGCTCTGTAAAGTATTAGATTTCTGTCCCTGTGAACTCTTCTGTGGCATTCGGCATGAGGGATGGTATATAAAAATCCACTATGTTGCATTGCATCTTCTTGGACTGGCATGTCCTTTACTCAGCTCATTCACATTGACAATATCTGGAGAAAATAATATTTTAGAAAAGCCACAGGAATTTTAAGAACTTGGGATAATGAATACATACAATACATACATATTCATTCATTCCTCGGATGGGAAAACGCCAGACATCCTGATGTTCATATTATGTCCTGCACTGATCTGAAGACACTCAATTCATAGTGATTGGCAAAATGGGTAAATGGAAAGATCGCTCCCCAACCCATCTCTCTTAACCTCTCCCACTTTTCTGCATTTGGCTTGCAAAGGAATTGAATTGAATTTGAATTGAATTTATTGCATTTATATGCCGCCCTTTTTCCCGAAGCACCACTATCACTCTACTTAGAGCAAAGCCCTGTAAACTGCAAGGCAAAAGACAATGTTGTATTACCGTGGTGAAAATGAAACAATCCAAAAGCTTTCATATGCATCTATTTGGCATAGGGGACAAATGTGAACAGCTTTGTCTTGTAGCAACATCAGGAATGAGATCATTTCTTAGACTGAAAAAGTCAGGACAATCCCAACAAAGACACACCAGAGACAAGCTTTGAAGAGCAATAATCTATTAATACTAAGATGTTCAACCAGAGTAAAGGTACACACTTTTATTAGGATCTGAAAATACTGTGTTTGGATTCTTATGTATTTGGTATTCTTTTGTTCTGTTTTGCTTTTTTACCCCACAAACTGGGATTGCAAAGAATTTATTGTATTTACGTCTTTACTGTATTTAAAAGCCACCTTAAATCAACCAGGACTCAATGAACAATGTAACTGAGGTACACAGTTAAGACCATAAAATAAATTCCAAAGAAAAATTAAATAAGAAAGAAACATCAAAACATACTAAGGGACCAGATCAGGGTGAAATTCAGCAGGTTCTGGAGAACCGGTAGTGGAAATTTTGAGTAGTTCGGAGAACCAGCAAATACCACCTAGTGGTTTGGAGAACTGGGCACAGAGTGGGGAGGGAATGGGGATTTTGCAGTATCCTTCCCCTGTCACACCCACCAAATGCCTGCCTGAATAACATGATTTTTAATTTTCCTCCTAATTATAAGAGAAGAAAGGGGCTGTCCTTATCTCTAGTAGCAAGATGGTTCAAAGATGAAGAACCACTGTTTCAGAGTGAAAAGATTACCTGACAAAAGGATTTCAGTTCTGCATAGAGCTGAAATCCTTCAGCAGACAGCTCTTTTGATCCACTTAACAACTCTGTAGATTGCTTAACAACCACAATCCAGAATGCCATGATTGTAGTCATTGAGTGAGGCAGTAACATGGGCATCTTGTTTAAAACCATTTTGCGCAATGACTGAGATTCCAATCCCAATTGTAATTATTAAGTGGGTGCTGCAGTGCTGCTGTTTGCTAGCCAAAAAGTAGATTATCTCTGCTTTAAGTGTCAAACAGAGGAATTCAGCTTTTAGAGGAAAGGCTGCCTGCCCATAAATAGTTAGATTGTATCCAATAATATGTTGAACAACTTGATTCTTCCTTCTGTATTTTATTTTTCATTACAAAGTACTCGGAAAGGACAGCATCTGATGAAGTTTCTTTAGAAAAAAAAACAAATTTAATTGAAAAATGATCAGAATAAATGTTTAAGCAATTTTCCCTCCCCATTTTCCTGCCATGCAATAAAATCTTTCACTCAGTGGTTGCTAGTTCTGTTCAACGCAAAAAATAATAATAATAATCCTCCAGATTTTTGTAGGCCAGATCTTATAGTCCTAATATTAGGTCCCTTTCTTGTTTTGGCCCAAAATTATTACAAGAATTTCAGTTAAATTTATCTTTTGCTTTAGTTGCAAACACAAAATCACAGGCCTTTTGTCTAGATCACACATATTAAACCACAATAAAGAAAATGACTGGTAAATTTCTTTATAGCAAGCAAAGTGGTATCATTCTTAATGGAATATGAGAATTTAACCATTTGCTCTGATTAGAATGGGTATTTAATGTATTTAACCTGTTGAACTCCTTATTGCAAACAGTTAAGAATATTGGGGAAATGAAGCTTATGAAGAAAATTGTACATCTAAGAAGATGAACTATTCATTTTCTCCATGACTGTGAAAATCTGCCTTTCTTGTATATTTCTTCAGCAAAATGAATGTTATATGACTGTCATCACAGTCTTGTTTTATTATCACATCACAGAGAAGTCCTCATTCTAAGACAACAATGAAACGGAATATCTATGTTTAACTTAACCGAAATGTGTGAGTGTGAATCCTCAGTCACGCATCACCTCTATAATTGTTATTGAGTAATTAATCTATAATTCATTGTGCAACTGGCAAGCAAATGGGTTTAACAAAGGGATTTGTAGTAGCTGAGATGAATGTTGAAGAAGCAAGCCTAGAAAATGGTGAATGATTTATTATTTTATGTATAGCAGAAAGTAAATCACCCTAAAGCTGGCAATATGTTGCACAGTTGGAACTTAGTCTTACTTTTAAATGAAAATAAAGGCTCCTATCTTTTCTTTGAAAATGCCTGCTTCAGCTCAGAAGACAAAAACAAGGGAATGTTTAATTTTTAGCCTCTCCTTTTGAACTCAATGCTTAAGAATCTATTGGGCCACTGAAATATTTTAATAGCGTATCATTAGAACCAGAGTTTCCAGAATAATTAGTATAGAACAATCAGTGTGGCACTCTGGACATAATAGTGAAATGGTATGGAAATATCCTTTGGAAATATTGTGTTGTTCACTACAGCTTACAAAACATACTTTAGGTCAACCCTAGAATATTGTTCAACTGTTTGCAATCCTTACCATGTATTGGACAGAAGTACTTTACAACAGAAGTTTTGCATTCTTCTGCCCATAATAGAATACTCTATGCTACTAGGCTTAAAATTCTTGGTTTGGAGAATTTAGAGCTGCGGCACTTCTGTTCGCATTTAGGTATTGCATACAAAATTGTACATAGCAACGTTGTACCTATAAATGACTTTTTAAGGTTTAATTGTAATGTAACATGTATGAATAACTGTTTCAAACTTAATGTAAAACACTTGTAAAAAAAATAAGTTTTTATAATCAGTTGTCAAACTCTGGCATATCTTACCCAATTCAGTTGTCTCAACTACTCACTTTCATGGTTTTAATTCTAACTTAAATTCTGTGGACCTTATCTCATATTTAAAAGATTCCTAAGGGGCCATGCGTAAGTGCACTGACGCCCCTATTGTCCCTGTCACAATTTTTTTTTTTATCGTTTTGTTTGTTCAAAATTGTCATTTTTGTTTGATGAAATAAAACTTAAAAGTACGAAACATCACCAGAAAAATCATATAGTCTGACCTTATCTATGTTTATTTGGAAGGTAGTCTCTGAATTCCAGATAGGGCCAATTTACTTTCTAGTAAATCCAGGCAAAATGTTGTTGCCTTTATGGCTTGACATAAAATATGCTAGTATTTGGCATATTCCAGGGAACATCTGGATGTATAGGAGATGGTGGTGTTGGATCTGCCCCTGGATGGGGTGTAATTCTTGCCAGATGCCTACTGTTACTGATTTAACACCAAACCTGGTTTTATGTTCACTGCAGAGTGGGTAAGTTTATGAATGTGGGTATAAATCCTGGTTCCCTGAAGGATATTTCACATTTGATGAATTTTCCCTATAGATCTTCTGGATTTTTCCATGTGATCAGCCACCCAGATTATTGAAGGTATTTTGTGCAAAGGATGTATGGAGAAAATATGTGTGTGTGTTTGTCACACTGTTTCTTGCCGGGCTGTATAAGAAATTAATCATAGATGAAGCATGCCTGAAGCTGCAGTTAAAACAAAGAAGGAAAAAGAGTATGAATATTTTTGAAGCAAATTTCCATGGACTTGAAGTAAATTTTTACTTGTATGAGATTATAAACAGCGGAATTGTTCTTTTCTTCTCAGGCCCTTCAATGGTAGTTTAGTGATGTTATTGCTGAGTGGTCCTACCTCCACTTTGCTATTGTCCATCTCAGTTTGCAAGAAGTCATTCAGAGAGAAAGACAAAAAGGAGAATCCCATTTTTGTGGTAGATAATCAGGAAGGCAGAATGAGTAGCAGGCCCAAGAGAAGACATCTACAAAGAGATGAAGGAAAAGTTTTAGGCCACCAATTCTTTAAAACATGTAAGTCCTGATTTTATATTCCTATAGATAATGTATTTATTTATCTTTCAAAATGTGACTCTGACTGGCACACAGAACACAACAATATACGGTACCCATAAAACATTCAAACATAAATGAAAGGGAAAAAACAGGAAAAAATCTAAGATTTTAGGAGAACAATGATCACTTGACCCAAAGATGCTTTTTCAAGACGCATCTCGACTTTCTTTGTTTCTCTTTGGAGATATTTTTCTGCTCATCCAAGAAACTTCTTCAGTTCTTAGAAAATTCAGTTGCCTCTTGAAAAAGCACATTTGGGGTAACAATAATCTGGATGACTAAGAAACGCCATAGACAATGATCACTTGACATCATGCAGCCACCCTGCAAGCTCATCATGTGATCATCAAGATTGATGGAAAGACCATATTTTGGGGGTGGGATGTGGCCAACCTCACTTCAGGGGGAACAATGTTCCCAAGAATGGGCCCCAAAGCAGAAAAGGCACAGATCCATTAAGGAATTCCTTAGTAGATGGGGCTCATAGTGTATCCCTCCTGCTTGATCAGATGGGATGAATAGAGGGGATTGGGAAGAGATAGTCCTTCAGATAACTTGGTCCCATGCCATGTAGGGCTTTAAAGGTCAAAATCAGCACCTTGAATTGCACCCAGATGTAAACTGGTACCTAATTCAGTAGACGGAATAGAGGTGGGACAACATACTGATGATACTTCACCCTATACCAATGAACGATCTCACCTGGTGACTTTATGTAGTTGTTAAATAGAAGTGGAGAAAGTACTAAAGCCTGCATAACTCTTCATAATAGAGACTCTTACTCCCGACAAACTGACTTTGGCATTTGTAATTGCTATAGAGTAGTGAAGGCCATACTACATCATTTCCCTCCCCCTCCCCCTATTGACAGTGGCCATTACTTTACAACATAAGATGGATTTCCAACTAGGGACATCTATAGAAGAGAATAGAGACAGTGTGTTCGATGCCCCACCCTTTTCAAATATTACATTCTTTATGGATTTTTGCTTCTATAAAGTGTCAGAGGAGAAACTATCCTCATCTTCTATTGATCCACCCTCCCTTAATATATTCAGCCTTTATTATTTAGTTTGAATAAAGGATAGATTCTACATCCTTGTTTCATTTCTTTGCTAACCTGGAGCTAGCTTGCTTTACCCTGTTCCATGAACAGGGAACTGAGGACATAGAGGAACATAGAGCCGAGGTGACACACTGGTTTGGGTGCAGTACTGCAGGCCACTTTAGCTGACTGTGATCTGCTGTTCAGTGGTTCAAATCTCACTGGCTCAAGGTCGACTCAGCCTTCCATCCTTCCGAGGTGGGTGAAATGAGGACCTGGACTGTGGGGGAAAGTTGCTGACTCAATTTGTTAAAAAAATTTGTAAACTGCTTAGAGGGGGCTGAAAGCCCTATGAAGTGGTATATAACTCTAATAAACAAACAAACAAACAAACAAACAAACAAACAAACTGTGGCTTCCTGTCCTGCATATTTTTTCATGAGGACCATTAGAAGTTCCGGGTTTCCCATCATCCTCATGACATTCCACAGTTCCACCTGACTGACACAGCTGAAGCCCCCCATAACATTATGAAGCATAATGTTGACTTCTTTTTTTGGGGTGTTCTTCGGCTTTCTTAGTTATCGGCTGTGCATTAGCAATACCATCTCTTGTTCCTTGGTTTTTGCTGAACTAAGTTAGAAAATCTGACATCTTCTTTTCATGTAGGGTTATAATCTGCATTTGATGATTCTAAAAATTATGCTATTAGCATATTTGGTTCTTATACAGAGATTAACTTCTTCCAATCAGTTGGCCACTGTATTGCCCTTCAGATTGGCTAGCATTGTTTGATTAGAGCCTTTACTGATACTTCTTCTATTGCTTCTCATATTTCTGCAGCCTTTGGATTTGGAAATGACCAGGGTGCTAATCTAACTCCATCAGCTGGAAGCAGAGGTTTTTGTGTGTAGTCGATTCATTTCATTTTCCATTGCACTAAGTTTTCCCCACTGCTCATGCTACTTACTTTTCTCTTCCCAGTTAATTCCTTCTATATAGGCACCTGCTTGCCTTTAGCTGAACAGCTGCGATAATCTTGATACCTGGAATAACCCTGCTGGGAGTATATACTTTTGGTGAACATTCCCTGTACTCTTCATTTCCCTCTCCCAGGAATAAATCCCCTTACACCACAACATGATGAGGCAGCAGAGCAGGACTTATGGGGACATGTATTATTCAGATTTTTAAAGTATGTCCATTGTTCAATCATTTGACTTAGAATGGAGTACAACTACATTTTTCAACCTATCTTTTACTAAATAAGCAGCCTAGGGAGACAAGCAAATCTGCTAAGTTAATATCCCTGACTTAGGAAAAGAGAATTATCTACAACAGTGGGCATCTGTATTCAGTCTACTACATTTAAATAAGTTTGAGCTCCTTAACTAACTATAGGTACTTCAAAATCAGAAAAACAGTAATTTAAAGTTTAAAAAAGTACTACTTGTAGAGGCTACACTCCCACAAAAAGAGCTATAAATACCTATGCAATAAGAGGAAACTATTCTCCATTCTGACAACAATGCAAGTGCTAAAGATGGCAGTTTTCAATGCCTGACTTTAACTCCCTGTTTTGATTTTACTAAGACATTATTTTGGAATACTGTTGTTTAAATAAAGTAAAATAAAAATATTACTGTGAGGAACTAGCACTCTTATAAAAGGCCAATCCACAACACACACAAATTGGAATTCTAAGAAGGAGGACAATTGGCAGTGCAGATGCTAAACACATTTGCTTGAAAATCAATAGGACCTGGGTGAAATTAAATACATTTAAGATCAGGGGAAATCCTGTAATCAATAACACCTGCTCCCTGAGGGGGTGGGGTAGGGGTTGTCTTGCTTGCACCATGTGGCTTGGCTCACTTTCTTGGATAAAAAAGAAATCTGATTGAATAAAATGATTTAGCGGTGTGTTCAATGAATAAGAGAAAAGCACGTGCGTATATTTCATTTCTGTTATTTTCTCCTAAAATATTTTTTCTTTGTAAGAATTTTGTGCAGGTATTATGTATTTTTTTTAAAAAAATATTAAGTAGATGTTTATACTTTGGGAATAAGGAAAGAAAAAAAATATGCAGCACGTTGTATCTGGTGCTTGGCTAGTAATATCATATGATTTGCTAGGATACTAGACTGTTTTAGCTATTATTTTTGTGTGTGTCATTTTGGCATTAATAAAAGAGTTGGAACAGATGCAGACACTCTTTATACAAGTGGGAAGATCTACATGGCAAGGGAAATAACTTTATACCCAGATGTCCTAACATAGAATCATTTAAATTCAAAGTCTGTTTGACTGAAGCACTGAACTGAATTGTCTCCTTAAAATCAGATGGTTGATTCAGATCAATTACTGATGTATTTGAATCAATTAAACAATGTGAAAGTCCTTTTCCACACGTGAAAAGGGCTCTTTTTCAAACTGATTGAAAAACTAATTAAAATTGATTCGGCAATCTTACCAGATTGAATTGACAATTAGAACTGAATTGATATTCAGACCGGATTAGGCCTGGCTACAGAGGGCTGAACCCTGCAAATCTCTAGAGTCCCAATGATGGTATAACATCCTAAATGAGGCACATGCTTGTGATATGCACACATTGACACAAAATATGTAGTCTCCACTGATGCACTCAAATTCTGCAAAGAAGCCCATGTCCTGCTAGATTCATTCTTTGAGAATGTTAAGTTTGGGAAGTGCTAATGTGGTTTCCTTGCTCCAGTGTCTCTTCCTTTGACTAGTCTAAAAACATCCATAGGGATGAATGTCAATCACTGAATTTTCAATAAAATACTAAGAACGGTCTTAAAATACAAAGGATCAAATGCTATGCAAGTTTATATGACCTGTGTTGAAATCCCAAAAGCTCATGCTAGACCAAGTACAACTGAGCCATGTGTTTGAAAAATACCTATAATTTAATGCCAAGTATCTCCTTATAAATGAATGAGATTTGGCAGCTTTGGTAGATAGTTGGTAGCGTTGGAACCAATTGTCGCCAGGGTAATTCTTTTTCTTGGAAGGCAGAAGAAATATTTGCCCATAAGTGTAAAAGACAATCCACAACACACTATTTGTGCAACTCTGGAATTGAGAAGGCAGCGAATCTGCCAGACTCTCGTCTCATTAGTGTGTTTTGCAACAACTGTTTGGCTGAAATGATGTCAGCTGAATATAAAATCATGTCTTGAGGTGAAAGAGCCAGCCTAGAGATGATGCTGGGACAACTTTCTACCAAAATGATGTTGTAGGAATTCCCCAAATGGGGAAGGAAAGGAAGATTTGTCTGCACCCGTGTTTTGATAGCCAGCTTGACAGGAAATATATTTTTTTCTCCAGTGAGATCTTTCTTTCAACTTCATTTTGGATTAGGGCAGAGCAGGAGCAGAACACTGGCCTGGACCTTGATTGAAATTGGTAATATAGCTAGCCTCCATTTTCTCAGGGGCACAAATTAAAAGTGCAGTGCCAAGGAATGGGTGAGAGTGGGCCCTAGCCAAATATATATTCTGTTGTAGCAATTTGAGAGAGAGCCTTCTCTCCTTGTTCTTTCAGCCAGTTTCTTCACTCCACCCAAATCTTTTAGACTTGCTCTTTCTTTATAGACGTGGAAGATTTTGTTTGCAGCTAAAGAACGCAACTCCGGCCTGACTTTTGATGGGTCCTCTCTGATCACATTTATCAGTGCAGTACACTTGAGTATTAAATGAATCTCCCACTATAGGGTCTGTCAGCCCTCTTTCTCCCACCCCTTCTCAAGTTTTAAATTCCCCCTGCTAGTGTAAAACTTAATGAAAGCCCTGGAGTATACAATAGCATTTTTGAAAACAGAAATCTGTAGCTGCTGTGAATCATCACTCACAGCAGGGACCCAGAAATGTGAATTGTGGGAGGAACAAACAGAGCACCCTTCTCTTTTTTACTGGGAATTTATTACAGGCGTGTCATTATTTACAATGCACCATTCACATCCTCTAAAGAGCCAATAAACTGGCTGCTGAATATGCATTCTGCTCTGTGGTTGAACACAGATGTTTCCAGCTAATATCCATTTCATTTAATTTCTTTTCTTTCCTCCCTTCCCCCTCATTTTTAACATAATATCTATCTTGCTATTTCTGTAGCAGCTGGGTAACTATTCACCAGTCTTCTGTTTCCAAATCACTCTTTATCCTTATTCTGGTTGGTGCAATTCATGTTGTGGTACTTAAAAATCTGTTGATATTTCCCATTATTTAGTGCTGTTTTTCAGACTTCAACATTCATCTGGTAAAACACACTTATGCACACACACATAGAGAGAAAGAGAGATTTAATAAAAATGGTTAGCAATGGTTCGTGAATGAGTCCACTTTTTTTTAACTTAGCTATAATTTAAAACAGGGTTATATTACATAAATACAGAACAATCAGAAATCACCAATTCCACTCACCATTGCATATTATATGGAGTGCTATCTAGTTTCATGAAATTCAATGGAAGTTTTGTAACTGATGGCAGTAGGAGATCAATTGCTCTCAAGAGAAGCTAACTTGCTTATTCCGTACAAATTGGAGTTAGGAGAAGCTAGAGTTGTGACCTTCCAGAAGTAATGCTGTTACTTTTATAAATAGTGCTGGGAAACCACCCCAGTCTTCAGATAATGAGATCTGAGCAAGCTAAAACAATGATGTCACACCTCTAGTAACTTGAAGCTGTGCATAGACTCCATGGGATGGAATATGGCAAAATAGAATGCATTAAAAAATTTCCATTTTCAATTCATAGAGCTTAGATAATGGCAGTTGCTTGTTTGTGTTTGCAATTTGTGTGAAAGCTATCAGGAATCCTAGGAAAGCAAAATGGCCAAGATTGATAGCTGAAACATGCATAGATCAGAATGAAGAGGGGGGCAACCTCAAACCACTTGATGGAAGGACAAGAAGCAATGAATGGAAACTAATCAAGAAGAAAACCAACCTAGAACTAAGAAGAAATTTCCTGACAGAGTGATTAATCAGTGGAGCAACTTGCCTCCAGAAGTTGTGGGTGCCCCAAAAGAAATTGGACCAGTGGTCTGACATGGTATAGGGTTTTCTGCTTGAGCAGGGGGTTGGCCAGAAGACCTCCAAGGTCTCTTCCCTCTCTGTTATTCTGTTATTTTCTTACAGGTCTGCCATATCTCAGCTGCAAAAAATAAAATAAAAATGGGATGATAGTTTGGTTGCAGCAAAGAGTTAGAATTTTCAGTATGCCTTTGCTGCCAATTGTGATTATCGGTATTTTCAGTTTATGTATGGTAAACCTAGATTGGTATTTCTCAACCTTGATGACTTTAACATGTGAGAACTGCCTTTTAACTTTCTTTCTGGATGGGGAATTCTGGGAGTTGAAGTTCACACATTTTAAAGTTGCCAAGGTTGAGAAACACTGGGCTAGCTTTATGCTTATCAATTCATCTTTACTATTTTAGAATCATTCGCAAAATGACAACTATAAAATACATTGTCTTGCTGCATAATGAAAACCTTCATGGTTGTTGTCAATCAAAACCCACTTTTCAGAAAGTAGTAGTATTTCATCTCCAGTCACTTCCATCCACCATCCTAGATACCTTTTTTTCTGGGAAGGTGGGTAAATTGCCAAATAAAGCAGAAAGTTGCCACTATCATTTGTTTTTTTAAAAATTTATTTTATTTTTATTTTCTAAGAATGCCTGAGGGGCTCAGTTGCATTTGTGGAACTAAAGAGAATGCTGATGGTTGGCATTTTCCTTTGCCAGCACTCCATTATTATTGTTTTTTTTAATTAAAAGAATCAAAACAAACTATCAAAGAGCCAGACTAGTCCTAAGAGAGATATTGGGCACATTGGCATCCGTGGGCACCACATTACCTATGCCCACAAAGTATAATTACTACAGAAGAGAAGTGAGTCATTTTTCCATCTGGTATTCTCTGTAATAACAATGTAGTATCCAAATTAACCTTGAGTCCCACTGAAATACAGGACCTAATTGCCAGGGATGTTTGGCCTGCCTACACTGCATGTACTATATAAGTAAGAACTTTGACTAGCACTCTAGTGACAATAGTAAGTGACGAACTTTAACAGGCCATTCTAACATATTAATGTCCACTGGGTTTTTCTGTGGAACTGCTTAGTTATAGATTTTAATAATGATAAATGACCAGGTATGTGGGGAAATTAAATAGCATACTTCTAACAATCCCCAAGATGTTATACGCATGATAATAAAAGTTTTAAAAGTCTCTTGGTTCTGATCTTAATATATTGGAACAATGTCTGTACATACAAAAGTCTATCAAGGCAGCATATTGCCTATTTGGTGGTCTCTGAATTCTTCTTCTAGGCCATTGGTGTGTGTGTGTGTGTGTGTGTTTTTGTGTCTGTGTGCATTTGTCTGTGTTTTCTTCATGCGATATTCCTCCCTCCTTCCTTCTCTTTCTCTAACACAAACAAAAAGGGCTTTCTCTGTGGAAATACAGATGTCCCAGAAATGAAAATATAGTGTTTACGACAGATTCACTCATCCTATAGATAAAGTGATAATATTTTGTACCCGTAAATAATTTTTTTTTAAAAAAAGTTCTATCAATCCATTTAAACCCATCTATTTAAGGAGGACTTCATGATCTTGGTGTTTAAAAACGTTTTATAAAACAATAGCAATTGTCTGGAATAGTTTCTATTTAGAAATTGTTTGAAAAGTTCCTGATTTATGAAATTGCAATATTTATCCAATATATACTGTACATTCAAGACTTGCTGAATATAATTATCACCGAAATCGTTACACATCCAGAGAATGTAATATAATTGCTCAAATAGCTTTATTACAAAAGAAGAGCAGACAATGAAAAATCCACTTCATTGGCAAATGAAGATGGAAACAAAAATCTCTTTCTCTCTCTCCTTTAGGAAAAGGACACCTGTCATACCTGGATTTTTGGGGGGCAAATGTTCATCCTGCCAGGGAGTGAATTATCCAAACAAATAATCATTCCAGATGCTCTCGCCCACAGTTCGGCGGAGACTATTGCTGCGGCCTGGCACTCGGCGGCATCAGAGTCTCTTGACCGAATTGCGGCACTACGGCCCCTCCGGGTCAGCGGCTCGCGGAGACCCCCTTGGTTCACCGAGGAGCTCCGCGAGATAAAGCGCCGGAGGAGACGCCTAGAGCACCGGTGGAGATCCGACAGGTCCGTATCGAACCGAGCACTGTTGACAGCTTGCACCAAGGAGTATATTTGGGCATTGAGAACCGCCAAAAGATCACACATTGCCTCCTTGGTAGCGTCCGCCGAGTCTCGCCCAGCCGCCCTGTTCAGGATAACCCGCTCCCTCCTAAATAGGAGGGAGACGGGGAACCCCCTGCAGGGTAAGGCTGAGGAATATAGTCAGTTCTTGGCGGACAAAATTGCTCGGTTTCGATCGGAACTGGACTCCACCCCTGCAGACCCAGCCGGGACACAGGGGAATAACTTGGTAGACCATCTCTGGGTTGAGTTTCAGGATGTTGCCTCTGGGGATGTGGACAAGGCTATGCGAGCTGTGAGTTCCTCCACCTGCATACTGGACCCGTGTCCCTCTTGGCTGACTGCCAACAGCAGAGAGGTGACACGAGGCTGGATCCAGGCGGTTGTTACCGCCTCTCTTCGGGAGGGACACCTCCCCACCGCGCTTAAGGCGGCGGTGGTGAGGCCCCTCCTGAAGAAACCGTCCTTGGATCCAGCAGTTCTTAACAACTATCGTCCAGTCTCCAACCTCCCCTTTCTGGGGAAGGTTGTTGAGAAGGTGGTGGCCTTACAGCTTCAGCGTACCTTGGAGGAAGCTAACTACCTTGACCCCTTCCAGTCTGGCTTCAGGCCCGGTTACAGCACTGAAACCGCTTTGGTCGCATTGACCGATGATCTCTGGAGAGCCAGAGATGGAGGCTATGCGTCCATCCTGGTTCTCCTCGACCTCTCAGCGGCTTTCGATACCATCGACCATGGTATCCTTCTGCGACGACTGCGGGAGGTGGGGGTGGGCGGCACTGTTTTACAGTGGTTCTCCTCCTACCTCTCGGACAGGTCGCAGTCGGTGTTGGTGGGGAGGGAGAGATCGTCCCCGAGGCCCCTAACCTATGGGGTGCCGCAGGGCTCGGTTCTGTCCCCCCTGCTATTTAACATATACATGAAACCGCTGGGCGAGATCATTCGGAGGCACGGGATTAAGTACCATCAATATGCGGACGATACGCAGTTGTATCTGTCCGCCCCGTGCCAACTCAATGAAGCGGTGGACGTGATGAACCGGGGCCTTGAGGCTGTTAAAGACTGGATGAGAGCTAACAAACTGGTACTCAACCCGGAAAAGACCGAATGGCTGTTGTGTTTTCCTCCCAAAAATTTGGCTAACGTTCCATCAATCAGGCTGGGGGGGGCAAAATTTATCCCCCTCAGATAGGGTCCGCAACTTGGGAGTCCTCCTGGATCCACAGCTGAGTTTTGACCACCACTTGTCGGCTGTGACCAGGGGGGCATTTGCCCAGGTTCGCCTGGTGCGCCAGTTGCGGCCCTACCTGAACCGGGAGGCTCTCACAACAGTCACTCGAGCCCTTGTGATCTCTAGGCTGGAATACTGCAATGTGCTCTACATGGGGCTGCCCTTGAAGAGCATCCGGCGACTTCAGCTAGTCCAGAACGCGGCCGCGCGAGTGATCATGGGCGCACCACGGTTCGCCCATATAACACCAATCCTCCGTGAGCTGCGCTGGCTGCCTGTTGATCGTCGGGTGCACTTCAAGGTCTTACTTACCACCTATAAAGCGCTCCATGGTAGTGGATCTGACTATTTGAGAGACCGCCTCCTGCCAATTACCTCCCTGCGTCCCATCAGATCGCACAGAGTAGGCCTCCTCCGAATTCCATCCGCCAGCCAGTGCCGACTGGCGACTACGCGGAGGAGAGCCTTCTCAGTTGCAGCTCCGACATTATGGAACAACCTCCCCGTGGAGATCCGTACCCTCACCACAGTCCAGGCCTTCCGCACAGCCCTCAAGAACTGGCTATCCCGTCAGGCCTGGGGATAGGATTACTCTAACCCCGCCCGAATGTTGAGTGAATGTTGTGTTTTTACGATTAATTTTCTTTTAATCACGATTCTTTTCTTTTTAAGTCTTGTCTTGCACTCCCTTCCCTTATTGTTGTAAGCCGCCCTGAGTCCCCTCAGGGAAAAGGGCGGCATATAAATTTCCAATAAATAAATAAATAAATAAATAAATAAATAAATAAATAATCAAAAAGGGGGGGGGGAACCCTATAGCACAACTTGTTTACATTCCTACTGAAAAGCATCTTCAGGTACACATACAATCAATTCACTAAAAGAATTTCTTCATACATTCAGAGGGCAAAGTATAGTTGCATAGGTGCAGGCTGAATTGCCATTTTGTGTAACCTATATGTGACTTTTCAATACAAGTTCCTCTTTGGGTATTACAGGAAATGTGATCACCTCAGCTAAGAGATAAGGCAGCCAGTAGTTCCTTCATCATTTCTGAAGTTACCTTGCTGTAATAAAATTTTCACTTTTCCTGCTAAGCAATTTTGTGGGAATTTTGGAAATAAAATAAGAGAACTATACATCTGAACACTCGGGTGTAACAAAGTAATTTGCATCAGCTGGAATAGGTGTGAGGTACCTCAACTAAAATTGCATGTGCAGAAGCAAAAAACATAGGGGCCTATGGCGCTGCTGGGAGAACCAGTTCAGGGGCATGGCAGGCCTGGGTCACTACTACTACTGGTTCGGCCAAACCCACCACTGATAACCTCACATGTAGTATGAGTGCAGTGGTGGATTTCAAAACTTTTTAGAACTTCTTCTGTAGGTGTGGCCTGCTTTGTGCCAGTGGCTTGCTGGCCATGTGACTGGGTGGGAGTGGCTTGCCATCCATGTGACCAGGTGGGAGTGGCTTGCCAGTCATGTGACCGGGTAGGCGTGGCTAACTTGTAAAATGTGGTGAAATTCACTTAACAACACTCTTGCTTAGCAACCAAAAGGTTGGCTCAGAAACTCTGGCATTTGAAGCACACAAGTCTTAAAGCTGTCAAGTTACAAGACCCTTGCACCCCTAACCCTTTAGAACCCACCCCCCCAGGGTGTTCAAACTTGCCAGGTTTAAGACTTGTGGACTTCAACTCCTAGAATTCCTCCTCTCGCTTTTCATCTTGATGATGTACAGACAGGGGTGGGAGAGAGAGCTGGGACCGGTTCTCAACGGCCCTGTAGATTTTAGATTAGAACTGCAGGAACCCACCCCTGTATGAGTGTAACACTTGCATTTAAATAAAGTGCAAATTAGACCTCCTGAATCGAGAAGCTGCTTGATCATCACCCCTACTATCACAGAACTTCATCATTTTACATCGGATGATTTTCTTCCATCAAGTTAAGAGTGTTAACAACACTTCATATGAATACGTTCTGTCTCATTTCTTTCCTTGGGGCCAATGAAGTTTAATAATAAATCCAGAGCCCACAGTTTAACTGGTAACTTCTAGCCTGGAAATCATATGATAGCTAACAATTTACAGGAGAACAGCAAAGGCCAGCAAGGCAAAAGGTGGACAAGGAAGAGATTGTCCGTACAGCTATAGTTTGTGGCAGAGGGTCTGCGTGTAGTGTATATATACACCAAGGTCAGTAGACTGGATGCAGTTATCTGGCTGTCTCTTTGAAGCAGGATTGCCATGCTGAAACCCTAATTAAACCCAGGGTGTGAATCCCCAGGGAGCCATGACAGAAGGCTGTGTTTACTAACCCACTACCACAATCAATGCCATGTGACTATATTCTTCTGGCAGCTGCATACAAAGAGCTGCCTGTGCAATTTTGAGGACTTGGGTTTTCTCTGTCATGGCACTTGTCTTTTAGATGCTAGGTAGGAGTGTCAGAACCTCAGCTAAGTGGAACTTGTGATTATTTGAAGCACTGGCTAATTAACAGAAGCAAAAGGGAAGAGAAATCGCCGTCGATTTGCATGTAGCATCCCTCAATTGAGCCGGGGAGGAGATCAAGATATTATTTTTCTTTTTATTCATCAACCTATAGGAGGAGGGGGGAGGAAACCAGACATCCCCAGAAGCAGCAGCAGAAAACGCATGGATGGTTTGTGAAAAATCAGTTTTAATAAAGCTCCAGCATAACCATGGATATAAAAGTGTTTACACTGTTGGCTTCTGTATAAGATTATTTGTTCGACTTCCTTGTCTCCTTTTCTCTTAAGACTTAAGGAGGGGGAGGGGGAATCCTAAAATTAGACGAAACCAGCGATATAAATGCAGGGAATAGAATACAGCAAAATAACTCCGGGGCCTTCATCTGCCATAGCAGTCATTTCATATCTCATTTGTTATATGAATGTGATAGCTACTTCCCTTTTTGATAGTATCATTATGTAGACTCTGCAGATTCAATTCCATTTACAAGTCAATGGTGTGAGATTTTATGACAATTCTTTTTACTGAGTTGATTCTGTGTGAACCTCAGCAGTACAAAAAAAAAAATTGCACACAAATGAGCAATTTCCCCCCCATAAGGCTCAGTCGGAGTGGACTGGACGCAGCTGGCTATTGTTTTTTTTCTCCATGCCAATTCTATTTTTCCCTTTTCTAGGTCCAGTGTACACACCTCACTTGTATATCTACAAATGAGTTTTTTTTAAAAAAAAAAAGTTCGTTCCAGGTAAAAGGGCTAAATCATTCAATCTATACAACCTAGGTTGATGATGGAGGCATTGCAAAAATATTATTTGTCCTATTCTCCTTTGCATGGGTCACATAAGCTATTAAAGATTTAAGAACAAATTTATTTATTTTTTTAAAAATCAAACTGTGTTTTTTTAATATAGCAATAGCAATAGCAGTTAGACTTATATACCGCTTCATAGAGCTTTCAGCCCTCTCTAAGCGGTTTACAGAGTCAGCATATTGCCCCCAACAATAATCCGGGTCCTCATTTTACCCACCTCGGAAGGATGGAAAGCTGAGTCAACCCTGAGCCGGTGAGATTTGAACAGCCGAACTGCAGAACTACAGTCAGCTGAAGTAGCCTGCAGTGCCTGCAGTGCTGCATTTAACCACTGCGCCACCTCGGCTCTATATATTTATAGAGAATGATTAACCATACCTGAACATAAGAGTTTGTAGGACTAACATTTCTTTAAAGTGATCTTTTATATACAGGTTAAGCTTCGATAATTATTTACTTTGCATTGTTATAGCAGCACTGCAGTTTGAGGCCAAATTTCAAACTACTTGAAGAAGATGCTAGCTGGTGCATCTTCTTTCCTTTTACTTACTGTAAAATAAGTTCAGAAAGCTTAATAAGGAGGGGCCTTTGGGAGATTTCTTTCTACTTTGTTCCCAAAGAGTATATTCTATTTACTATGTTAAAGTGATCCGTTTATTTACATGGATGTCTTTCCTATTTTGTCAAAGGATTTATATTCTGCTTTTGTTTTTTGATTTTTTTAAGGCATGGTTCGGCTTGAGACAGAAAGAAGTTAATGGAGAATTAGTTGGGTGGCATGCTTTATGAAACATAAGTAGAGGACATGAACTTATTCAGATCTTTGAAGATGTAGAAATGAAGTTTTTGAATGTAATATTTACATGTTAGCAATTTTTCTTTCATGCCGAGCAGAACTAGAGGCTTTTTAAATTAATGCTAAAGCCCAAAAGTACAAGGTTATGGTCTGGAACCGCACTTCACTAATTCAATTTTCTTAAAGTTCTTAAAGTCTATCACTTCTTTCTAGGTGAAAAAAAAAATCTCTTTTGTTTGTGATGGATTTCTTTTAATTGTTTCTTGCATATCAAACTTTTCAGAAGTCATTCTAATATGGATTGTGCATTACGCCATGACATTTTAAGCTATTGGCACTTTGATTTAAATAATGCTTATTTTAAAGAGGTTTCTAATAGAGATTTTGCCTCCTTTAAGTTAAGTTAAGATAAATGAATACCAACCATAAATACCAATCATAAAGCCATTTAATAAATGTTTGTTTATTTTGGGGTTTTTTCTCCCCCAAATCATGTGTCACTCTGATATACAGAACTGGCTATTCTTCCGTGTGTGTGTGTGTGTGTGTGTGTGTGTGTGTGTGTGTGTGTGTGTGTGTGTGTATGTATGTATGTATGTATGTATGTATGTATGTATGTATGTATGTATATAATCATTGGCAGGCCAGCCTTTCTGTTGGCTAGATTTCTGACTTATGCCCAAAGTATTTGAAAACTTAAAGATTTACAAGAAAAAAAAAAGGTCTCTGAAACTACAAGAAAATTGTTGAATATGCATTTCTGTTTCTTTGGCTTTGATTATATTTAACACCAAAAACCTTCTCTTTACTTAGTCATCTTGCTCTTTCTTCCTTCTTTGTGTCTTCAGGGATTTTTTGATATTGCTATCACTAAAGAAGATTCCTATCACTAGAAAAATGAAAAAGTAAATTATACACTCCTAGCCTAAAATGGAGACATTTCAGTACACATAAACACATACTGTGTAGCTTTGATGATCACTGGATCTCTTTTCCTGGTCCTTTCTCTATTTCTCTATAGCTGTGATGGTGAACCTATGGCACGAGTGCCACGGGTGCCCACTCTGCAGGCACGTAAGCCATTGTCCAGCTCAGTACCACCATGTATATGCCAGCCAGCTGATTTTCCGGTCTCTGCCGTGCATCCGGGAGACACACACGCATGCAGGGGGTGGTCCCCCATACCCCATTTTCGGTTTCTGGAGGCTTCAGGAAGAGCTAGTCCCAAAACGAGGCATGGGGAGTCACACACATGCGTGGGGGTCACGTGTATACATGGGGGTAGGGAGAGTGGGGGTTGTACATGAATGCACAGGGGGTGGTGCACATTGCATTGTGGGTGTGGGCATGCATGTGTGCGCTGATGCACACGTGCACACGATTTCGGCATGCAAGGAGAAAAGGATTAGCCATCACTGCTCTATAGTGTCCAATTGTGCAAGCTGAAAGGGTTTGGGGCAGACCCTGGAAATATTTCATAATCTGTGAATAGGAATTACCTGAAGACCTATACATTCCCATAGTTACTGCTTGTTCCAAGGTATCCCATAATGTGTCAGTGTTTCTGATAATCAAGGTGTCCTAGGCAAGATTTATTAGCTTTCTACCTGTTGCAGAAATGTCTTCAGAACTCTGAAAGCAGTGTGTCATAGTGAAGCCCAAGGGTGTGATGCCAATTCCCAGAAATACAGCTGCATTCTGAAGGCTTTTACAGCATTTTTTGGGAGCTACAAGAATTCTATCATTTTGCAGCTTTAGGCCAATTCACTAGTGCGAGAAGATAATTCCCTGAATCTTGTACATGTTGGCATATATTTTTTCTGTGCAGGAGGTCTCTAAATTCTAAAAAGCTGACAAACTGATCCTCTCCTTCATTTAAATGTTGTTTAGGTGAACAGTCTCAACCTACATAACCAGGGTCTTTGTGCTAGGGTCAAAGTAAAAAGAGCCAAGGTGGCGCAGTGGTTAAAATGCAGCACTGCAGGCTACTGCTAGATCAGCAGGTCAGCGGTTCAAATCTCACCGGCTCAGGGTTGACTCAGCCTTCCATCCTTCCGAGGTGGGTAAAATGAGGACCCAGATTGTTGGGGGCAATATGCTGACTCTCTGTAAACCGCTTAGAGAGGCCTGAAAGGCCTATGAAGCGGTATATAAGTCTACTGCTATTGCTATATTGCTATAAAAATGTAGGATTGAGTCACCATTCAAGACAAAAAAAAACCCAACAACAGAAGAATTCTTACAATTTCTATGACTGTCCAAATAAAAAATAAGACTTAACACCAGTGGTGGGTTCCGGATCCCATTGCAACTGGTATGATTGCAATGGGGCCTGGCATCCTCCACATGAATGTGTGCATGTGTCTTACCCTACAGCGATGCTTCCACAATCCTCCATGATCCTCTGCAACACTCCAACTGCTCAATGGAGCATTGCGCAGGCACTGTACACGCCATGCACATGCGCAGAAGTGCTAAAGAGTTTAAAGACAGGTAAGGACGACGAGTGGGCAGGTGGACCCTCCGGAGCACTGTACCGGAATGGTACCCAGTGCTCTGGGCAGGCATTGGTACACCCCTGCTGGGCGTACCACCTGCAACCCACTACTGCTTAACGCTAATCTCGCTCCAAGGAAATCCATATGAAACACAAATTTATTAATAATGTTGTGCATGTTTAGCTTGGCAATTTTAGCTTTGGAACTTGGTAGGTCTTATTTCTGCAAAGATACACAAGATCTTAGTTCTATTATGCCAGATCCTGCTGTACACACCTTTTACATGTGATGTTATGACAAATAAGAACGTGTAAGAAATAAATAAATAAATTCAATTGGTTTTACTCCCTAGTAAGTGTTATGGAACTGCAGCTATTATTCCTCAGGAAGTATTATTAATTCAGAGGAAGCCCATTTATAGACTTAGCAGTAGCATTTAGCACTCCATGGGGCTTTACAGCACTCTCTAAGCGGTTTATAATGTCAGCATATTTTCCCTCAACAATTTGGGTCCTCATTTTACCAACCTCAGAAGGATGGAAAGCTGAGTCAACCGTGAGCCAGTTATGATTGAACTCCTGGCTGTGGGCAGAGTTAGCTTGCAATACTGCATTCTAACTACTGCGTCACCACAGTTCTTTCACTCTGGGCATACACACTGCTTATAAATCAAATTATTACACAGCCCCTTCCAAAAATTGATTGGATGATGGGGTGTTTTTAAAATCATAGTTATACTAACTTCAGTCACTCTTTTTACTTTTGCATTTCATCACTTTTCCTCTTACCGTACCAAGTCTGTGGCATTACTTTATTTTTCTTCTGATGGTTCCTTCTCTGGCTGACTATTTGGAGAGTCAGTTGAAAAAAGCTTCAACCTCTGTTAGACTGTTGCTTTTCTTCATTCATTGCCACTTTAGAGAAGAGGTGGGCAAAAGTTAAATAAATAAATAGAATTGCTTTCCTTGGGGGAAGATTATTCTCTTCTGCCCCTCTTATAGCTGTCTCTGCTTATAGCTGTCTCATGCTACTCCTCTTCAAACTTCCATGCTTTCTTCCATGGACTTGAGTCTTCTTCCTGCCTTCCTTCCTTTCTTCCTTTTGATGAAATGGTTGTCTCCAGACACAAATGTTTGTTCCTGCTCCAGTGGCAAATCCCATCATCTGTTATTTCTGTCACAGTTGTTTCTATGATAAGCTGGCTGCCAGGTGAATGTAGATAGTACAGAGATTCTTGCCACTTCTGTAACAATTGTGAATCTACCTGTCAGGGAAGATCTTGCACCTTTCAGAAGCTCTGTGTTAGTTCCTGACCAAAAGCAAGCAAACAAAAGGAAGGAGGAAGATTTGCTCTTTCCCAGCTTTTCAAAATCATGGTTTTCTGTAGACATACATGGGAAGGGAGGAGCTGCAACTTCCACACTTTCTTGTGCAACTTCTTTCCATGCTGAGGAACAAAAAGAAAGAAACTGTCAGGATTAAACTTTGAGGATTAAACTTTTGTTTCATCTGAGGATTAAACTTTTGTTACTATCTGTTTATGATGAGGCAGTCAAGGCCTACAGAAGCAAGTTGTGTCTCCTTTCAGATAATATTATATGTCTCTATGTTAATGTATTCCATAACTTTATTCCATAACTAATAAAAGGAATACCTGAATCAGATTTCAGAATTTCATTGGATTGTACTATATGTGCCCCTAAGTTAGTAACAGATGACAAACTGGCCAGAGAGAATCCTGATTCTTCTTCCTTTTGGCAGTAGTGGTAACTAAGTCAAGAAATTGCATTGTCACTTCTAGTCTGATCTAAATGTGAAGCTATGAAGACAAAAATGGTTTCTAGGATAGTACTTTGAAACTTAGAAAGACATTTTGACATCATTTTCAGTTCTTGGTCAGTAAAATTGCTATAGTGAGCCAAACAAAATATTTAGTTGAATGGATTCAAAAATTAAAACTGGTTTAATTTTGGAGTCTTAAACTTGCTTAGTTGATTAGTCCTCAGTCAAATTTCTATGGATATGGTTGGGTTAGACTTGGCATAAATATTACTGCAGAAAATCCTAGTTTAAATCTTAAATTAAATCCGATGATGGGAAAGAGTAGAGTAGATCCCAGTAAACCACACACAAGGAAAAGACACTGATTAGATTAAATGCAACAAGGTTTGTCCTGGAACAAATGCTCCATTGTCCTGCTTTGTACTTTCATTAGAGCAGTAATAACAGAGGTGGGTTCCTACCGGTTCGCACCGGTTCGGTAGAACTGGTTCATCAAATCTACCGAACTGGTTAGAAGAGGTTCCACCAGTGGACCCGGAAAGCAGGCCACACCCACAGAAAAGGTTCCAAAATTTTTTGAAACCCACCACTGAGTAATAAGTAGAAGATAATGTGGAGGTCCAAAAAAAATGCACGTTGTGGAAAATACAGACAAGGGTGGTTATCAAAATTCAGTGTGAATGAGTGGCATGGTGGCCCAGACTTGGAGTTCTCACCTCACAATCAGGAGGCTGTGAGTTAGTTCCTAGGTAATGGCACATATTTCTCTCTCTGAGTGCAATAAGTAATTGTCTGCTGTGAACACTGCATGGGTGTCAGGAAAGGCATCCAGCCAGTAAATACTCAGCTCCATTCAGTCATCCCAATTCCACCCTGATGCAAGGAATTACATGGTCACTAAAAGGAAACAAAAATGAAACTCAAGTGTGAGGAAATTCAGGAGGGATAAAAAGAAAACGCTTCTTTATAAAGTTCAAAGTTAAACTATGATGTTTGCTGGCATCATGTGTGGTGGTGATGAAATGGCTTTATAACTTCACCAAATGATTCATAAAGGAACAGAAGTACATACTGCTTGAACCACATGCACCTTATCCTAACTACTGTACTGATTGGCTTGATAAGGCCTTGGTCCATTCAAGGTGAGCTCTTCTTAAATTCTTAGGGTTTCAGGACTTGGCCAGTTAGACATTTTTGCAATATTAAAAACAATGCAAATATTAGAAAAGATATAAAATAAGAAAGAATTGTGACCAAGTAAGAAAAAAGTAGAAATACTAACAGAAAAGTAAGTAAGTAAAATCTTTATTACGGTCAAAGACCAGCAATACACATTAGTTTTTACACTATATTAAAAAATACTAACATTAAAATATAATTAAAAAGTATTGACATTAAAAGTGGATAATAACATAATGGTCCAAAGATTGTTAGAGGTATGTCCAGATAATTGGTACAAGATGGTGCTATACTTCTGTAGCCAATTTTTTTCTTATGGACATTGCAGCAGCACAAAACTTTGCCACTGCATACGTGGTAGCAATAGCAATAGCAATAGCAATAGCAATAGCAGTAGACTTATATACCGCTTCATAGGCCTTTCAGGCCTCTCTAAGCGGTTTACAGAGAGTCAGCATATTGCCCCCAACAATCTGGGTCCTCATTTTACCCACCTCGGAAGGATGGAAGGCTGAGTCAACCCTGAGCCGGTGAGATTTGAACCGCTGACCTGCTGATCTAGCAGTAGCCTGCAGTGCTGCATTTTAACCACTGCGCCACCTTGGCTCTGGTAACCAGGTTAGTGTCCTGGAGGATAAAGCCTAGATAAAAATTGTCTGCCCTCCCTGGCAATCTCTCTAATAAGGGGAGAATATGTGCAGACCTACAAGCTCTGTATAGCTCGCAATGTAATAGAACATGTGAATTATCTTCCACTTCTCCTTTACCACATATACAGACCCGTTCTGCTATAGGTGTTCTCTTATACCTGCCCTGGAGGAGTGCTGAAGGAAGAATGTTAAATCTGGCTCTGAAGAAAGCTATTCTTTGTTTTGGGGAGATCAGGTCATTTAGATATCTTGCCGATTCCCACACACCCTGTTTGATTCTGTCGTACTAACAGAAAAGAAAATGTGGGTCTTTATACAGTATATAGTTAATCAACACCCTACCATCAGATTTGAGGAAATTACAAGTGATGAACAAATGTGAAGTTGAAATAGAAAATAATAATAATAAATAATAAATAATGGTTTGCAGTGGGAAATCCTGGGAAATAAACTCCCAAAACACCCTAAAAGGCTGGTTGGAGGGGAGGAAAAAACAGAACAAACTCTTCTGGATCAGGATAAAACTGTTTTGTTTGAATTCTGGATAGGAACATTCACAACTGCAGTATATTAATTTCTGTTTGTTTCCTTTTTAATAGAATAACTATCTGTACTTGACTGAGAATTAAACAAAAAACAAAACAAAACAAAAACCAGAAACCAGAAACCAGAAACCACTTCCATAATACTGCCAAGAAAGCCACATGGATATTTTTAATCCGACAATATTTTGATTTTACCAAGCTGTACCTTCCCCTGGAAGCTGCCACAGGCTTCTCCTGCCTTTCTTTGTCCCTAGTAAGTGAATATTAGAAGTGTTCTTGTGCAGAGAAAACCTATTTTACTTAAAAGCAAACAAACTGCGGTCTTCAGATTCTTCGTAAATGGTCAAAGAGAACCTATAGCTTGCATTTTGTGAAGATTTCATATGAACAATGCTTATTGTATGCTTTCTCTCTTAAGGGTTGATTGACTAGGCTACATCAGGGGTGCGTTTCTGCTGGTTTGCCCTGGATCGGGTGAACCGGTAGTGGCTCTGCCCACCCACTCGGATGCTTCTGCGCATGCGAACTGGTAGTAAAATAAATTGAAACCCACCCCTGGGCTACATCAATTAGAGAAATGAGGGCTTTCAGATTTTTGAATAGGACTTTCAGGTATATTGGATCTGGGTTTGGTGGTTTTGAAATAATTCAACATTAAGACATTTTTTTTTCAAAAACAGAAACAAATACAGTACAGTGCTCATTTTAATTTAACCAGAGGCCGAACAGTTCCACTGAAGTGAATTAGTGCCTCCCAAGGTATTATTATTTTGGAGCTATTATAAAAGCAACGGAAATCTGAGCTATACCAGATGTATGGAGTTTCTAGCCCTATTCATTCATTAACACCTGGCAGGAACAGCTCATGTGTGCATAGAGAACATGATTCTCCACCAGGCCATTGCTGGCTTAGTCACTTGCATACCTGGCTGAATCTCTATGCATGTTCAAAAAAGAATTGAGGGGGAAGTCAACTCTATTATGTCTTCACACTTGGGAGCAACAGTAAACCAGGCCTCCCAACTAGTGCAACAACTCACACAAGAACATCGAGTTCTTCTTTCAGAACTTTCCAGAACATGTAATTGTGTTAGAATCCCTGACTATATTTCTAGATCGGCAGATACCCATTTGTGATTTTATCTGTGGCCATCAATGAATATATATAGAAAGTACTCCAGCATAGGATCCAAGGGGGCACTTGCAGCTCTAGCAAGTTTGCCTGGCTGAGGATTTGGGGGTCACATGAATCTGAAGATCCTCCATTTTGATTCTGGATGGATTGTTTTGCTTCAAACAGAACTGCACGCTATGGGTGGGTGGGTGGGTGGGGTTCTCCTCAGATTCATGGCTTCTGCTCAAAAAGCAAGTAGAAGTGTTGGCTAGGGGGAAGCCAAATCAATTTTGTGTGGCCTAGTTGTGCCCATGCATGGATTGAGAGGGCTTCCTTACAGGCCTTTGGAATTCTGCAATGTTTTTTTTTTAATACGGGCTGCTCTTGAAGACTAGTAGAAATAATTATAAGTGCACCTTGATTTGCCAATATATTATAACATGGACTGGTCTAAGTGAGCTTCCAAGTGTTACTTGAGGTATTGTTGATCACTCTAATAGTCTGTAGAGCAGGGATATCCAAACTTGGGAACTTTGAGACTTTTGGACTTCAACTCCCAGAATTCACCAGCTAGCTGTGGCTGGTGAATTCTGGGAGTTGAAGTCCACAAGTCTTAAAGTTCCAAAGTTTGGACATCCCTGCTGTAGAGAGTCTCAGACATCCAGGTTATGGTTGTTCCAAAGGTGCTTCTTCTGGAGGCAACTGGACTTCCTTTGTTTTTTCTTTGAAGATGTTTCGCTTCTCATCCAGGAAGCTTCTTCAGCTCTGACAGGATAGTGGGGAACGTCTTCAAAGAAAAAACAAAGAAAGTCCAGTTGCCTCCCGATATGCACCTCTGAAATGATCACTCTAATGCTCTTCATGGCACAGGGCCTGATTATCTGAGGGACTGCCCACCCCATGACATCTGCTGATCAGATTTGGCATTCTCTGAAGTAATGTCTTCTTATGAACTCAGCAGTCATGCTTTCTTTGTTGTCATGCCTGCTCTTTGACATGAATCCTTACCATTCCCACCACCAATCTCACAAAGATCTAGGTGGGCCTCATCCTGCCAGCCTTTCAAAATGTCTTGAAGATATGGCTCTTCCCCAGGGACTGGCCCAAGAGGTTATGTGATCTCATTTTAACTTTTGGAATGTATGTACCATTTTGTGCTCTGCTTTAAATTTTTGGTTTAGTATTTGCTGGTTTTTGTTGTTAGACATTTTGAGGCACATGGTGGATGAGGGGCCATCTAAAATGAAAAATAAATGAATAATGAAATAATTTGAGATGGGATAAGCAGGGAGAATCATTTGGCATCTCATTCCCCTGGTGTAAGCAGATTTTCCAGATAATTTAATTCTAACTACCATCTTAACCAAAGGAGATAATATTGAGATTAATAGAATGGACAAAATTATCATCATATGTATACCCACCCAACATTTGAAAACTCAGTTTATTACTTCACTTCTGCTTTTTCCACACTCACTAGTGGAATACCACCACAGAGCAAATGTTCACTACAGTAAGAATGACAAGAGGATAAGTTATGCTGACCGACCCAGGATCTTTCATGCTTTTACATGGTTCCTCTGTTCTCTGTTAACTAAAAATCAACGGGATTTCCTTGATTTTTGCTTGAAGATGTTTCACTTCTCATCCAAGAAGTATCTTCAGTTCTGACTTAATGGTAGAGAATGAAAGGATTTATATTCCTTGCAGATGTGTCATAAATCCTTCCGTTCTCCACATTCAGTCAGAACTGAAGAAGCTTCTTGGCTGTGAAGCAAAATGTCTTCAAGCAAAAACAAAGGAAGTCCAGTTGTCTTTTGAAATAGCATCTTTGGGACAACCATGACCTGGATGGCTGAGAATCTCCATAGATATTCTGTTAACCAAAGCGTGCTTAAAATGCAAGGAAAGGCATTCTTAAGCAGCTCTGAAGACACCTCACATATTTCTAAATGTGTGAGAAGTCCATCTGAATAGATTTACTTTGTTTAACTACTAAATACATGGCAGATGCTCAACAACGAATTGCATTCTTGCACATTGATCACATTTCTTGCCACACCTATTAATTTTGATGCCATTATCCCGGCTCTACTTTGATAGCCTTGGAAACATATTCTACAGTAATTTGAACATGTAATCTTGCACACCTGCAGAATTATAATGGTCCAGCCATATCTAGACAAAAACAACCAGTTGCTGGCATTTATAAAGAAACCATGATCAAAAGTTGGATTGATGCCATACAACATCCGGACAGAGGTTTAAAGCAGTATTTTTAGCAATCTTGCCTCCACTGTCAACAGGTAATATTCACAGCCTGGAACATCTTCCACATTTTCTTGGCTGAAAGGCAGCCTCTATCTGCATGAAACTTATCTATATCCTCAGCAATAAGACTGGTACACTGTTCTATTTATGAAAATAAGGCCTCCTGTTTAATTAAACTACATTGCTTCCAGATTCCAGGGTATAGGAATAATTTTAGTAATATTTGAATTTAGGTTTGGCCCTAAATAGCTGAAGGGTCCTTCCACTTTGTCTTACAATGTTCAGGTGAGTCTTAAAATATCCACTATATGTTATATATTAACTGTGGAAACAGCTTTCAATCTGTAGAAGAATCCATAGAAATGTGACTGGTGCCAGCTTTGCATTCTTTCTGTGATCTTAAAGACCACAAATGGCATAAAGAAAAACACTCTTTTGTCACCTAGGACAATGGGCATGATAGGTGTATTGTGGTACGTGTGGGCTAGGAATGTTGCACCATCAAGCCAAGGAGAAGGTATTTTGCAATTGTGCAAGAGAAAGGAGACAAACATTCTGGATTGTATATGAAAGTTGAAAATTGCTGTTCTGGATTCCTAATCACAGAGGTTTAATTTATAAACTTTCTCTGATTTCTAATTTTTCTCTTTGTTACTCACATTTGTTACAACAGAAAGGAAAACTCTAACACAGTGGTGGGATTCAAAAAATTGTGGGAGTGGCTTAGTTTGATGGGCATGGCTTGGTGGGCATGACAGAGGAAGGATACTGGAAAAAACCCATTCCCTCCCCACTCCTGGGGGAAGGATACTGCAAAATCCCCATTCCCTCGATTCTCCTGTCCAGGGCAACAGAAGAAGACCCAGCTGATCAGCTTGGACTTGGGAGGCAGCGAATAGATTGGGGATGGGGCCAGCCAGAGGTGGTATTTGCGGGTTCTCCAAACTGCTCAAAATTTCCGCTACCGGTTTGCCAGAACTGGTCAGAACTGGCTGAATACCACTTCTGCTAACATATTTGTGTTCTGAAATTATTTCTGATGTGCATAAATCTGTTCATATATGATATGTGTTCCTACTCTCTGAATATAAAATTATGGGGTGCGCCTAAGTGTGATTTACCCTCAAATCCCCTTATACTTCATTAAAAATAATTTCCAAACTTTACAACCGATCCATATAATAAGTGCATATTATACCTACCATCAGGCATAAAAGCATATCACTCATAAATGAATATGCTAGCAAATGTCTTTCTGCTTTGTGTTTTTCAAGCTTGTCTCGTGTTATTAAGTACTTAACTGATATGATGAAAATCTAATCTATGATAACTGATCTATGATGTCAGTTTTATATAGTGAAACAGCCAAATAATAATATCACCTATCATGGGTGATATATCTATGAAGTAATTGTTTCATGGGAGGGTCATTTGCTATGCATCTAATTTTGTTTGCATGGTTGTTGGAGGTTCGCCTTGTGTAGCCACAAAAGCCATTTGCAGATGTTGGACTTCACTTTCAAATTAATTTTCTCAATCTGATGCTCTCCAGGTTTTTTTGTGCTACAGTTCCCATCAGCCCTGATCATTTTCATGCTCCTTGGCTATGGATGGATCTGTAATGATTTAAAGGAAGCAAAGAAGCCAGAAATCTCCAGCAAAATTTCTATGTGATATCAAACCACTATAATAATACTTTTGCACCAATTTAACTCTAAAGCACAGGTATATAGTTATCAAGGGTTTATTAATCCTACAGTAACTTGCTTGAAAGTCCTTAAGAGTAATCTCAAATTGGGATACTACATAGGCAGCTATTTTTTTTTCTTGTTCGGGGTGTCAAACTTGATTTCATCAGGGTTGTATTTGACCTTGTGGGGCTGGGAGGGGCGTGGCTAGGGTGCACATGGCCGGCTTGACATCACTTGTGTTGGGGATGCCTGTAGGCCCAAGTGTTCTGCCAGTGAAAACGGGTTCCTAAGCTCCATTTTCAGCTGTGCCGGTCTTCTTAAACCTCTGCCAGCAAAAATGGAGCTAAGGGGGGCCACCCGAGCTCTGTTTTTGCTGGCAGAAGCACCTTGGGCCAGTCCTTTGCTGTTTCCAGGGCAGCCCTGCAGGCCAGATCTAAGCAATCTGTGGGCCCCCGGGCCTTGAGTTTAACACCCCTGTTCTATAGAGAAAAGAAAAATTTAAAGCATGGCCAAGTGCCTTTTTTTCACTTTGTACCTTATTAATGAAAGACTCCAGGTTGAAAGTGAAACTGAGTGTGAATTTGCCCATTTTCAGTCTGGGGTTCTTTTTTTAGAGCAGCCATAATGGTTCTGGATGTACTTTTCAGGTCTCTATGGTGGAGATAAATTAGATTAGTCTCAATGAAACATTCATTTCTGTGCATTTGCAGTGCTAGGAAAGAAACTGTACAATGGTTTCTTGGTACATGTCAGAAAGTAGGAGAAAGGAAGAGCAACTATTGTATAAACAATGGCAAACCAGAAAGTGAATGGTCCAAAACTCAGCTTAGTGGAATGGCACAGCGTCTGGTTTAATTAGCAGTAAGTGATGAGGGTGGCTAAGGACTTGCCCCTGACACTATAGGGATATAGCTTCATACTCATTTTTGCTTTCTTTGGCTGACATGTTGGCTGCTGATAGCCTGGCTAGTTTATACTGTATACTCACTGGCACCTTGTGATGCTCAGTGCCAAGCATTCAACCCTGACCTGTTCAAGGTTGATTCAATGTGCCGTCCTTCTGAGGTGGGTAAAATGAGAACCCAGATTGTTGAGGGGCAATACGATGACTCTGTGTACTGCTTAGAGAGTGCTGTAAAGCACTGTGAAATGGTATATAAGTCTAAGTGCTATTGCTAACAGATGCAAGCACAAAAACTATGGCATCTGTCCAAGCTTGTAGAGCAAACAGGCCACTGCATTTCTTCACAAAACCTGCTGAGATATATAAGTGATCTTTTAGGCAAAAGAGCACAAGAAAGAGGGGGACCCAGATACACAAGGGCTAATAAGCCCTATGTCTTATGAGAAAGATTCAGAGACTTAGAGGACAAATTGTTTAGACATAAGATCCAATAAGCTGTGTTTCCCCAGTCATTGACACACTCTCTACTTCCTCTTTACATAATCATCTCCAGGACGAACTACGGTAAATTTTACACAATAGGCTGTTTTTATCTCTCTGCATTAGTTAGGTGTAGGTAATAGAGGGACAGGTCTAGCCCTAGGTAATACAGATAATACATAGAGAGCCAGTTTGGTGCAATGGTAAAGTATTGGTTAGAAACCAGGAGACTATAAGTTCTAGTCTTGCCTTACGTATGAAAGCCAACTGGGTGATTTTGAGCCAGTTATTCCCTCTCAGCCCAACCCACAACACAGGATTGTCAATGCGGAGAAAATAGGAGGCAGAAGGAGGATTATGTAGGTTTGATGCCATAAGCTACTTGTAAAATAATAGTGAAATAAAAATCTAGTCTAATAATAATAACCATCAAGAATGGTAATTCAGAAACTTTCCAGCTTAGTGGCCCAGTGCGAGATGGTGGTGAGAGGGGATGGTTCCATGCGAGTGGCAGGCGTGAGTGCATAGCTCCATTTGTGTGAGCTTTGCTTCACAGATGGCCACAAGTGCCTGCGGCCACGGCCCAATAGGGGTCACAGCAGGTGGTTGGGGACCTCTGTTCAAGAACATTGGAAAAGGAACTAGGAAGTAGAGATTTTGTCTTTAGGCAGGATAAAGCAACAGGTATCAATGTTTCTACTATATGTCCATCAGAGGTGGGTTCCTACCAGTTCGCACCTATTCGGTAGAACCGGTTCGTCAAATCTACCGAACCGGTTAGAAGAGGTTCCACCAGTGGACCCGGAAAGCAGGCCACACCTACAGAAGAGGTTCCAAATTTTTTTGAAACCCACCACTGGTCCTTGGATATGATTATTCTACACTATCATGCTCATATTTATAAAACTCAGTGTCTCTGTGCAAGGTAAGGATGACTACTGCATTTGTGGTGCAATCAGAACATTGCGTGTGTTAAAGTTGTTTTAACGCAAACCAAAGATGCCTTTTAAAAAACAAGTTTCCATCATATTCTTATGCATGCCAGTGCTGTGTGTGAGGTAATTTAAGGTGGTTCTGACAAGTGTCGTTGGCATCTTCATATCTGGTCACATGGGCAGCAAGCCACTCCCACAAAGGAGGCCACACCCACAGAGTAGGTTCGAACAATTTTTGAAACCAACCACTGATGTCCATGCACAGCAGAACTAGGATTGACTTCCCGTCCCTTCTGGTTCACAAATGTGAGTACACACGCCTTGTCTGTGCATGCACACCACCTTCTGCGCATGCACAGTGCTCACACATTACATTGGGGTGGGTGGGCAGAGCCTCCCACAGCCGCCGCTACCAGTTAGCCCAAACTGGAGAGAACTGGCTGAATACCACCTCTGATGCACAGGTTATTGCTAGTCAGAGTTGGATATTTGATCTATGCCTAATGACCTTTAGCTTTGAGGAGGATAGGGTGCTGGAAGATTATTTAATGGACCAACCATCCATTTCTGCAGAAGGAATGGGGAGACTGGGTGCCTGCGTTCTTTTCTCTTTCTTCTGGTTCGTGAATGTCTACAATGCATCTTGGAATCTGAGATCTTTTATTGCTTCTTTGAAGATTCAGCTAGGAAGTCTGTTTTGCATTCTTTCTGTTTTCCTACACAAGCTGCTGGTATCTAGACTAGTTTCCAGGATGTGCCCAGTTCCAGGATTGTTAAAGATGCTTGTGAAAGAAAACTGAAAATTAAGAGATAGCACATAGACCTTTTTTGTTTGCATTATGAAGGTTGTGTCTCTGTTGATTTTACAAAATAGTTTGTAGATGTTTTGAAACACTGATTAAAACAAAGAGCCTTAGTAGAGGGGGGGAGCCTATAGAAGTTGCTTCCATGCATGACTAGTAAGTTTCTTAGGTTTCTGGCTGATGCTGTGGATATAAACAGAAACATTCAATCAACACTGTCCCTTAGAGACAGTAAATGCCGACAATGAAAACAATTCGCTATCAAACAATTTATCTAACCAACCTTTAACAGCCACAATTCAGTAAACTTATTAAGATACCTACCCAGTTGTCCACTTAATCGAACTACTCTAGAAAACACCCAGCCACTGAAGTTGAATGAGAATGAATGCATTATAACTTACATTACTGCCAGCCGAGCAGATGAAACAAGCTAAGATGAAATCGGGACCATTATAATATAGTGATCTTGTTGCAATTTTTCCCCCCTATCAGAAACTGCACATAACTTTTGGAGATGCAAATTTGTAAAATGTTGTGCTTTATGTATTTCATTTTTGACATCTACTTTACTTTTTAAGAATGGATGTGGTCTAATTATGCAGTGCAGCTTTGCATGAGGAAAATATACTAAGTGTGCATTAAACAGACAACTTGAAATAATGGCACTTGTACTAAGAAGAGTATTTTCTGGCAAGCAACTAATTTATAATAGCCATAGATATATGCATTAGTGTATGAAATACTTGTCTTTATTTATTGATTTGGAGGCCCAGGGTTGTATTTTTGCATATGTCTTCTTTATTAGGCCTTGTTTCTCTCTCCAACAGGCCTGATTATATTTCACGGTTTAGAAAATTTGCAGTTCCTAAATGATGGTCAGGGAGAATAATTATATTCTACTTCTATAAAACAATAGAAAATGGCGTTGAATGTTTTTTTAAAAGTTAAATGAGTAGAACTCTTTAAAGTCCAGCTTTATCTTTTCCTATTCACTTTATTGTGTGAGTTTTGAAAGGTTCCCCCCCCCACTGCACATTGGAAGTAAAGAGAATTATATGAAGTGACCAAATTTACTGTGTTCCTACTGCGTAAACCACTACATTGGATCTTTCCAAGCCAATTTAATTTTTAGCTTTCTTCTTGGCTTAATGCAATGTTTTACTTCATTGCGCTTTTTGGATGTGCAGAAGCAAAGATAATGTGTTACACTACATTCACTTAATGTTTCATCAGATTTTTCTGGTGTATCTACCTTTTGCTTATTTTAAAATGGTTCATCCTTATCACTTCAGTCATGAAATGTCAATTCGTTAAATTATCATGCTAGGCTAGGCTCGATGCAGAAGCCTCGTTTGAAACGGAGTGCGGATTTATTCGTAAGGACGTGTTTTTAAGACAGCTTTTATTTGTATTTATTTATTGCATTTATAGCCAAACTTTTGAAAGAGAGCTCCAGATGGTTACATGGGGGAGTCTTTCCTCTAATTTTGGCTTTAAGGCTTAAGTTTCTATTCTGAACTTGGATGGAGGCTCTCCAACTATGTACACAATGTGATACATGGATATGTTACTAAACTTATCTAGGTTGCCTACTGATAATAACATTGAAAAGAGTTCATAGGAATTTTATCTAATTAACTCAGTTGAATCTAGATAGTCCTCGACTTATGACCACAACTGAGCCCAAGTGAGACATTTGTTGAGTAGATTTTGACCCATTTTATGACCTTTCTTGCCTCAGTTGTTAAGTGAATCACTGTAGTTGTTATGTTAGTAGCCCAGTTGTTGAGTGAATCTGGCTTCCTCACTGAGTTTGCTTGTCAGAAGGTTGCAAAAAGGGAACACAGCTGGAACACTTCAACCATCATAAATCTGAGCCAGTTGTCAATTTTGATCACGTGACCACAGGTCATACTGCGGAAAACAGTCATAAATCACTTTTGTCAGTGCCATTGCAACTTTGAACGGTCACTAAATGACCTGTTATATGTTGGGGACTACCTGTAACATGTGTAATCTCCAGTTGTGCTGGCCCTTATTTTTGTTCCCCTGATGCTTCCTCTGATATTATTCGGAAAGGTAAACTGATGCATTCTGGTATTTTGAAGCCCAAAATCTAGCTATTTCTGTCAATATAGCAGCTCAAAGGATTGTGGGAATTGTACCATAAGGTATTTGGAAGGCATAGATTTATTTATGTTTCTTGATAAGTTGTCATGCACATCAAAATTAATAAAGTCACTCACTAGAATGTTTTTTTCCCCTGTAGTCATGATTATCGCATGATTGGAAGTATCCATTTCACTTGTCGAGTCAATGAGTGTCCGGGAAGACATGACAGCCCAAATGCCCACTAAAACTATGACCTGTTCTTGCTTAATAAAGTGATTGCTTGTCCCTGTCAGAACAAGTGAGACATATATTATAGTTCTGAACATTGTAAGACTGAGTTTGAAATAGTATTGTGTACAAATGATGAATGTGTAATCGCCCAAATTTATAAAATTGTATTGACATTTGAAATAGAAGAACAAGTGAAAGAATAGATGATGAAGTGGGCTAAACTTTTTGGTTATAATATACAGATGGGAATATACGTGGTTGAAACGATTGAAATTTACACCATGTTATAATCTGAAAGAAAATTTTATAAAATGATGTACCATTGGAATAGGTCTGAATTTTCTCCCTGCTCAGAAAATAAAGTCAAGCTTTGTAAGGCGTGTTAAGACAGAAATGGTTCGAGAAGGCAAGGCTTGCCTGTTTTTAGCTATTTATTTCAGCATATTACAAAACACAAGAGTCAGTTTGATGTTGTGGCTAAGGTACCAGGTTAGAAACCAGGAGTTCTAGTTGCACCTTAGTCACAAAGTCCTATGGGTGACTTTAGATCAATTACTTTTTCTGGATCCTAGGAAGGAGGCAATGGAAAGCCATTTCTGAAAAAAACTCATCAAGAAAACTGCAAGGATCTGTTCAGGCAGTCTATGAGAATTGGGCAAGATTGAAGATTACTCAAAGTGTAGATATTACTTGAGGTAACAGATGACAGCAGTGATGGCTCACTAGTCACTAGTTTGGAGGATTTTGATAATTTCCTTCTTTGAGAGGGGTAGAACTTTATATCTATCAGAGTAATGTTTCTTAAACTGGACGACTTTGTGATACATCAGTTTTAACTTCCAGAATTCTCAAACCAGTATGGACATTGATAAACATTCAGTCAGGTTATCAAGTTCTGGAAACTGAAATTACACAAGTCAAAATTGTTCAGGTTGGGAAACGGTATGTTAGAAAATTCCTTTTCATTTCCATCAATGAATAAGCTTCAGCTGTCAATTCAACTGGTCTCTATTATATGGTCTCGGCTATAATGGTCTCGGCTATAATGAGCCGAGGTGGCGCAGTGGTTAGGGTGCAGTACTGCAGGCCACTTCAGCTGACTGTTATCTGCAGTTCAGCGGTTCTAATCTCACCGGCTCAAGGTTGACTCAGCCTTCCATCCTTCCGAGGTGGGTGAAATGAGGACCCAGACTGTGGGGGCGATATGCTGACTCTGTAAACCGCTTAGAGAGGGCTGAACGCCCTATGAAGCAGTATATAAGTCTAACTGCTATTGCTATTAGTGCAACTATGTCATCATCATTAGGTAGAGTAGACCCAATAACTTCACAGGTTAAAGGCTAAAATTATTGTTATTGAGATTGGCTATAATAACTGAACAGTGCTGAACAGATTATACTGTCACTCCTTCTCATAGGTCAATGAATTAGAAATTCAAACAATCCTGAAAAAGGCCATTGAAAGTAATTGTAATATGGGTCATCTAGCAATAGCAATAGCAGTTAGACTTATATACCGCTTCATAGGGCTTTCAGCCCTCTCTAAGCGGTTTACAGAGTCAGCATATCGCCCCCACAGTCTGGGTCCTCATTTCACCCACCTCGGAAGGATGGAAGGCTGAGTCAACCTTGAGCCGGTGAGATTTGAACAGCCGAACTGCAGAACTGCAGTCAGCTGAAGTAGCCTGCAGTGCTGCATTTAACCACTGCGCCATCTCCAGAGCTTGAGGTCCCAACAGATTTTCCTAAAGTTAACATTGAGATTAAGCAACATGTCTCGAATATCAAACTGCAAAAGATCTGAATCAAATATCTTTCATTAATAATTTTGATGGCATCATGGAATAGCCAGGGGTGGACTGCTATGGGTTTGCCCGGGTTTGGGTGAACCCATAGCTAACGTTATGGCCAGTTTGGAGAACCTCCAAGTCCTACCCCTGGCTGGCCCTGCCCACCACGCCCTGCCCCTGCCCCCCAACCACATCCCTCCCAGGAGTCTCCATGTGGCCTATTTTAGATGTGAAGTACGTAAGTGCAGGGCCTGTGCAGAGGCTCAGGGAGCAGGAAAAATGGGAGGGCCTCCGGATCCTGGGGGAGGCAGTTTTTGCCCTCCCAGAGGCTCGAGGAAAGCCTCTGGAGCCTGGGGAAGGTGAAAATGACCCCCCACCATGGTACAGGAAGTCAACATGGCCATGCCACCTTGGCCATGCCCACCCAGCAACTGAGCAGAGAACCCATTGCTGAAATTTTTGAAGTCCACCCCTGGGAATAGCCCAATACAATTCATCAACTGTTCAGGCTCACTGCTCATAGCTAGAAAAAAGCATTCATTCTGGCCCCCATTGAGCAACTTGCCTCTTGATTTTAAGTACATTCTTCAGATGCCTTTTTTCTTATAGCTGTTGCACCTGTGCTTTACATGAGAGACATGAACATGTTGACTCAAATGTTTGTCTTATTGGAATGGTGTCACAGTAAGTACTCCCCCTCCCTTGAATATGCATGGGAGGCCTTAAAATTGCTACGAGCAGTTTTTCCTACCTGACTTTCCCAGTTACCAAAATGTGACAAGCCTACCGAATTTGCCCAACAATCTTTTAAACTAACATATTAAGTTTAGATTTCCTTCTGTATCTTTTTAAAAACTTTGATCAGCAATTTCAAGCTTTGAAAACTTTTTTAAAAACCCACCTTTTTGAAACAGGTGAGAGCATCCCATAAGGTGTTTTGTTTCTTGCTTTTGCAGGCATTGGACAGTCTGCAATATTCTGTATTCTTGCAGACACAGATCTAATGAGTGGGGGAGTGCTAAATTAGAAGGGGCTTTGTGTGATATTGGCTTGGTGCAGAATATAAATCCAGACGCTGTGGTTTGTAAGCCATGTTTTATATCTTTTCATGATGTATGAACCAGGCTATTAGGAATTCTGTGGCAACTGCGGCATAGTGGGATGTGAAAAAAACGGGTCCTGAGGTAAATTATTGGGGTTGCTGATAATTGGGGCCTATGCAGGGGTCATAACTGCAGAACCAAAGCCCCACCCATCTGGATGTCCATGTAACATGGCATACAAGCAAAACCAGCCAGAGCTCCAGTTGAATGGTTATGATTTCCATTTTTCACCACCTTGTGCCGTATTGCTGTTTAATAAACAAAGATAATAATCAAGATGGTCTGATTTTAAACTTGGTGTGTGCCAAAATCATTGTGTCTGATATAGGTATAAGAGCCCCATGGCAGAGTGATTAAAGTGCAGTATTGCAGGCAAATTCTGCCCACAGCCTGGACTTCGATCCTGATGGGGCTTGAGGTTGACTCCGCCTTCCATCCTTCCAAGATGGATAAAAGGAGAACCCAGATAGTTGGGGGCAATATGTAGATAATACTGCTACATTGCAAATCACCCAGCGAGTGCTGTAAAATACTATGGGGTGGTATATATGCCTAAATGCTATTTCTATTGTTATTGCTATTGCCTGAAAGAGACTGAAAGCAGAAATAATGTTTCTTCTTATTGTTGTTCCTTAAACATTCTGTCCTTTGGTTAAAGCTTTGGACATGACTGTGTGTGGTTTATTCCAGTTTGTTAGTATTAATGCAATTTTACCTCATATTGCCTTTCAGTTCTCCAGTCACATACAATTACATGCAAGAAATATGGAGAAAGTAATACAAATGTGTACCCAGATTTTTTTTTAAAAAAAGAAAGCTATTTAGAGCAGCATTCCCATCAGAATTGTCTACAAAAGCAGTTTAACTGCAGTTAGTAAATGCTTAGTGTAATCTAATAAAAACCATTTTGCAATATTAAGCAAAAAACATCTGGTACCCAGAATTCCCTGATCATTTTTAACGAGATGCAATCTCTCTCCCCCCACCCCAACCTTTTGTGTGTCTCTTATGGATATGTGAAAAAAAAAGGATCCTCGTGCTAATAAATAAATAAAAAATCAGATGGAAAGCATAGAGGAAGAGTTTTGCAGTCTCCAGCAGCTCATTTGAGGCAGCTTCTCCAAGTTCCACAATAATAATCAGTGCTGGCCCAGTGCCGCTGGATTATTTTGTATATTCATGAAGCCGCTCATCAGCCGTCAGGAGAATGTGCAGTAATCCTTGGATGAAATAAGGCCAATCAGTGGAATAATGAGGAAGGTAATATCTCCCAAGAGGCTTGGAGTGGGTTTTCATCAAACCCTCTGTAGCTCTCCAACTATTTGCTTTACAAATGCAGCCTTTGATCTTTGATTTGGGGAGAAATGGGGGGAGGAGACAGCCCCAGTGAGAAAAGTCCAGCGTGAAAAGATAACAAGCTAGCATGGGCAAGCGGAGGAGAGGGAAGAAGAAGGAGAGAGGAGGAGTAGAAGGAGCCACGGCAGGATTTGGGAAGGAGAGAAGGCTAACAATGGGAAGGCTAACAATGGCACCTGGCCTGTAAACATCAGTCAGTTAATGAGAACCTCATTGCCTTTTTTATGCACTGCTCTGGAATATAGTGTCGTGTCAGTATGCCCAAATATGGGAGGAAGCATACTGCTTCCTTTCTCTGTCTATCGGCTCATCACAAGAGACCATCCAGAAATACTGTTGCCTTTATTACATTTGTGTTGCATTTGTGCTGATAAATATATATAATGGCTAAGATATCTGCCTAGTATGTAATATAGCCCAGGTTCAAATCCCAGTAAGGGTATGGCTAGCTGATGAGAGCTAAATAGCTTGAAATAGATCTATACTAGTCTCCCTTTATTTATTTATCAGCACAAATAAACACACACACACACACATGTATGTATGTATGTATGTATGTATGTATGTATGTATGTATGTATGTATATTCACTTAGTCAGCCAGTTTTTAGCTAGCCAATTTTTCCAGGTAGATATGAAAAGCAGAACTCTCTTATCAGAAAGCAGGGATTGTACAGTTCACGTCCTCCATTTTGACCCAGTCCTTTTCTTCTCCTTCTTAAATTAATACAGAAATTAAATATACATATGCAGACTATGGAAGCTGCAGCATATTGAAGTTTCAGCTGCACCCTCTTTTATCTTCAAATTCTCCAGATGCTTTTCTGGATAAAAGAAAGAAAGAAAGAAAAAAAGAAAGAAAGAAAGAAAGAAAGAGAAAGAAAGAAAGAAAGAAAGAAAGAAAGAAAGAAAAAAGAGAAAGAAAGAAAGAAAGATTACTTATGAGAAGCGTGATGGTATATGTATATAAAGCTCACCAGCATTTAATATAATAAATATAATATTTCTTTTTGGGATTGTTCTCTCTCTCTGTGTGTATTTGTATATGCACCTAGCTAATTAGCTATCTAAAATCACACCACAAATAAAATTCAGTATAATGTAATTAGTGCCATAAATTAGAATGGGACAGTCATGCTGTATAATGCTGTACTTGAATGAATCCATAGAGCAAAAGGGCACTGGCTTGGAAATTGTGGGAGACAGAAGTGAATGAAATTTTCTCTAATAATCTTTGGATTAGCTTGTCCTCTTTGTCCTTTTATACAATGCCCCGATGCTCCATGTGTGGAACATTGCCAGACACCTAAATATTTTGTGTCCAGTAGTTTGGGAATATGTCTAATTCTAATTCTCCCCATTCTCACCTATGCCCATGACAAAATATTGGTAGCATGGCAAAGCGGTTCACATAAAAATGTCAGTGATGTGTCAAAGTGTGATGACTTGCCGTGCAAATCAATAATTTTCACTTTTTGGTGCACCACCCGGTTGTGCAAAGCATTTGGAGAAGTCCTTCATTCATGGCAACACTGTGCACGCAGGGGTGTGCCCTTGAAGTATTAAGGTGACTGATTCCTTCCAAAGGCTTAGTGTGGCCAAAATGCCTTTGGATGAATACTCATGTGAAAATAGCTGGTAAAGCCTTTAAAGTGGCCACGTGAAGCTTTGGATGGAATATAGCTACCTTAACTTGAATGAATAGCTTGTTCAGATGAACTGCACAATCATAACAAATAGACCTTTGTGAACATCCTTGACCTAAATTATTAATTTTATAGGCATTTTTTGAAACCAAGAAATGTATTGCAAATTTTTGGAAAGGGGAGAAGATGAAAAGATAACTATGCAATGATATTTTCAGGCCATGATTTGTTCTATGGTACAGTGTGTGTGTGTCTGTGTGTGTCTGTGTGTGTGTTTCTGAGTCTGTGTGTCTGTGTGTCTATGTGTGTGTGTGTGTTTATGTGAAAGTATTTACAGTATAAAGCAATTGCTTCTTTAATATCAAAAATTATTGATGGGTAGGATATTTATGATGAATGCTCATCTTAACAACTTTACAGGATTTTTTTTGACATGATAATAAAACATGAATAATACTTGGAAGATTTCATTCATTGTGTTGATCTTTTCATGACACCTTTTTATGGCTTTGCAGGTCTGTGGCAGCTATAGTCAGTCTCTGTATCCTGAGACTTGCCTTCCATTTCGCACTGAAAACACAGCTTTATAAATTATGCGGAAAAATTAAAGCCTTGCAGACTAAATTATTTAAATATTTTAAATGAAATAAATTTTCTTCTGTTCTGAGGCGTATCAGAATGAAACTATTTCAGAAATCTGTAAGACTAAAATTTGACATTTGATTTGCCCTCTTGCAGCATTTTAAACTGGGATGTAAATTAGTTAGGAACAAGCCTTTCTTCCATTTTCTCTTTTCAAAATGTAATACAGCTAAATGACAGAGATTAATTACTGAAGTAATTACTGTTGGAAAGAAAAAGGACAGTTGGATGAGACATGATGATCTCTCTCATGATGACCAACTATTTCTTGACAATTGTGCTTTAATTCCCACAATGATTATTCTTTGTGGCAAAACCTATCAGAACATGGACACAATCATATTGACATATTTTTGCTCAATAGAAAACTTTAGCATGAAGTAATTATAACTGGCATATCTATGTCTATATCTGATTTATTTTCCTTTATAATATTTGTATAGATGTTAATGACCCATAAGTAAATACTCCATTTTGAGATCACATTAATTAGGGTTGTTGGTAGCAATTATCATTCTGCATTATATAGCATTTCCTCCTCCTTCTTATATTTTATGGTCATTTGCAGAGATGTAGTAGTATTTACATTGATGTGAACTTTCCAGACATTGGGCATACTATAGTTTCATGTTGTTATGTCCAGTTGCAATGAATAAAGGGGTTATTATGATTGGTCTTACTGATTGCTATAACTCAAAAATCTTTACTGAGAAGTTTTTAAAAATCCTCATATTAAAATAAGGTTCATTATATCCATGGTATTCTATCCAATTTTTTTTAATACATACTGATTTATACTGATCAGATTTGTACATTTAATTACATAAGCTTCTCTGTGTACCTTTCTCTGAATGAGTGCTTTCCAGGTATATACTACTAAAAATGATTGTACTCTCTTCCTGCTGTCCCATGTCTACTAGAAATTGAACTCAGATACAATAAGAATTCACAAAGTTGGGAGATGATATTTTTAATAAGTCTGAAAATATGTAGAATATAGGAAAGAAGAACCAGATATCTATTAATACCCTTTTACTTCACATTCACAGGTCTATCAATTCATTTGCAAGGCGGTTCTATATTTTAATTATTACTCTTTTGTAATTATAAATATACAATCAGCTATTTTTCTTCTAATAATCTAGAGTTAAAACTGCTTATTTCTTGTTCAGGAAGGGTCTTTCTAACATGTTCTATTAAGCAGTCAGGAGTTTCTAAAAAAATGTTGAATCTGTGAGATGGGCAGCTTAGAAATTTAATTAATAAATAAAATTATTTGTTTTGACTTCATAAAGAAAGAGTGAAATTAAGATATTCAAGTTCTCAATAAATAGGACACACTGGACAAGATCATAGTAAAGAAGATTCAACCTAAGACATGTCGGATCCTCTTTCATCATTTTCCTACTTTAATCTACTTAGAGAGGGGTGGACAAATTGGCTTGATTTGCATTTTGATAATTTTCGTGTTGTTTTTTTTTTAGCGTGGGCGATCTTATTTGGTTTTTTTTCCTGGTTTTTCATTGTTTAATCTATTATACTCTGTAACCAGCCCAGAGTTCTCTGGGAAGCTGTATTACATTTAATTTTTAATTCTAAAATAGCTTAATTTTCATGTCTCAAACCTACATCACATCAAGACAGCCGTACATCAAACCTCAGCATTTTAAAAAAAAAATTAAATGTAAAAATACACATTGAAAAAAAAACCCATCTAATAAATGGGCACATAAGGGAAAGTACACTGAGTCCTCTGACGAAGCTCCACATTCAATTCATGTTGCATGCATGCAGGAGAGAGAGAGCAAACGTGTACCAAACGCATACATTCAGAGAAATATGTGCAAAAATGCTCATGTGGCTTTGACTGTAAAGCATCCTGCAAAGGCAGCGAAGCAAAACAAATTGAAGATTGCAACAGCGAGACGATGAGTGAAATCAAACTGGACAAACTTACCCTCATCCCCTTGGAACTATTTTTTTTAAAGCATGTGCTTTTTCTCTCTGTGTGGGCCTCTGTCAGTCATAAAGACCCACAGGCGAAAACTGCCTGCTGCTTTGTAGCCTTGTATTGGCAGATCATTCCACTTCTAATGCTGTTGGCATCTACTCTACCTAGTCTCTTGTCAGAAACATACAGATCTGGGGGTATTCCTTTAGCATTTCTTTACGGAAGCTGGTAAAACTTGGAATTGCTGATGCACCTGTGTGTATCTCTCCCTCCCTCCCCCCCTCTCTCTCTCTCTCGCTCACTCTCTCTCTCTCTCTCTCCCTGTGTGTGTTTGTGTGTGTGTGTCTGTGTCTCCCTCCCATTCCCCCCACTCTATCTTCAGGCTCTAGTGCTTCCTTCCAGGTGTCTCCGACTGCATGATTTCATCTGTGCACCATAATCAACTTCCTTAATGAAATACGTAATTAACATATTATAATTGTGGTAAAGATGATTTTGACAGAAATCATTTTCCATGTCTAATACTATGCTAATTTAATCTGTTCCTCACTTCCCGACATGACCTTTTGTGATTAAGTTTCATGGCAGGTTTGGTGTTTGTTTGTTTGTTTTTTTAAAAATATTTTGCCTGTGTGATGGATTGATTTATCCACCGTGGTTGAGACCCTTTCTAGACATTTTGCTTTTCTGCCTATTATATGAAAGAAGAACAAATTGGCAAGAATAGGGAAAAGCACCAACAGTTGAATAAAAAAAAAACACATTTTCAATCTGATCAGAGGCTGCAAGCTGCTGGCACAAGCCGGAAGACATCAGTAGTAGCAATAGCAATAGCACTTAGCCCTCTCTAAGCAGTTTACGCAGTCAGCATATTGCCTCCAACAATCTGGGTCCTCATTTTACCAACCTTGGAAGGATTGGTCAAACTTGAGCCAGTGAGGATCGAACTCCTGGCAGTGAGCTGAATTAGCCTGCAATACTGCATTCTAACCACTTCGACACCATGGCGCTTAGTACAATATTAATTGCTTAGCAATGAAATAAGATGATGAAAAAAAGGATAGGATCCACATGGGATACCAAAACATGATTTAACCATGGTCTGTTGATTCATAAACACAATGACTAATAAGCCTGAACCATAGTTTACCAATCCAAATTGTTGGGTTCGCACATCACACTGAAGTAAGATCAAATAAAACATTTTATGACAGGGGAAGATGTGAGCCCAATGGAGTGGTGCAGTGCCGCGGTGGGTTCTGCCCGGCTTTACTGCCAGTTTGCTCATGCCTGTGCTTTGCACACATGCTTTGCACGCATGCTTTGCCTGCATGCTCAGTTCTATTAAAATTGTTGTGCGCATGCGCAGAACTAAAAAGCAAGATGGCTGCAAGGAAACCGGTTTGGGGGTGTGGCAGGCCTAGGTTGCTGTCAGTTCCAATGACCCAGCCCGCCATACTATTACTGGTTTGGCTGAACCAGACTGAATCAGTAGGAACGTACCACTGGTGCATGGCCTAGAAGTGGAGCTCTCGCCTCGCAATTGGGAAGCTGTGAGTTCGATCCTAGGTAGATGCAGATATTTCTCTTTCTGGGCAACAAAATTCTGCATTGGCTTCAGAAAGGGCATCCAGCTATTAAAACACTCTGCTAGCTCCATTCAGTTGCCCAGACTCCACCCCACAAGGGATTATGGGGTCGTTAAATGAAGATGAACATGTGAGCCCAGGCTTTAAGAGCACTGCTGGATTAAAACAAAGGGCTATTCATGTCATCCACAATTTATGACCAGACCTAAAAAATGGTGCTTATGCCCTGGATTCAAAATTCCAGTGGTCGCCCCTCCTGCACAGTCATCTGATTATAATTGGATGCTTGGCAACCAGTCCACATTTACAGCCATTTGCAGTGTCCTAAGGTCACGTGATTGCAATTTCTGACAGTTTTTCCTGGAAACAAGGGTTAATTTATGGGTTTTGGACAATGGGATCACTAACATCTGCAGTGTTTGCTTAATGACAATGATGATTCACTTAACGATTGCTGGGAAAAAGTCCCTGACCACTCAATCCAATATAGCATAACCAATAGAAACTCTAAAAAGAATTACACTGTCAAACATCACGAATATCTCAGAAGCCACCAACAGACTACTGCAACCACATGGAATCAGTGTAACACACATGCCAACTAAAGCCCTTCGAAACATCCTAAGCAGACCAAAAGACTCAGCAACCCTAGAAGAAAAACAGGAGTCATTTACAACACACAATATAAGGACTGCAAAAACCACTGTGTAGGACAAAAAGGCAGAAGACTGGCAGAACGCATCCAAGAAAAACCAACTAGCAGTCAGAAGACATGATGAAAATTATTTAATTTCACCACATATAGACAGATTTAACCATACTTTCAATTGCATAAATATGATAATCCTAGACCCGTGATGGCGAACCTATGGCATGCTCCCAAACTTCTGGTTGGCTCCTTAGGGCCATTTTTCGCTCTCCCCAGGCTTCAGGAAAGCCTCCTGAGCCTGGGGAGGGGTTGTGTGTGCATGCGTGGATGTGGGGTGTCGCGCACGCATGCACAGGTGGGCAGGGAGGATTGAATTGGTGTGGATAGGCGTGCGTTGTGCATGTTGGCACACCATAGGAAAAAGGTTCACCATCACAGTCCTAGACCAAGCCAAGTCCAAAAATGCCAGGGAATTTCTAGAAGTCTGGTACTCCGACAAATCAGCCATCAATAAACACGTAGACATTAACAACAACTATAGACTATGCAAAAGAGACTGTCACTCAGCCTCAAAAGGAAGAAAAAGACTCAAGAACCTCTCCACCAGCAATCAGCATCCAGATTAACATAGATCAACTCCAAGGTTAACATCAGGCCAACAGTCAAGTAAGGAATATCCCTATCAAGAAACTGCCAAAGAAACCAACAGCAAAAGATTCAGTCAAAGGACCTCTAAGACTATCCCCACCAACAATGACAGGCAAGCCACTGGTATGTAAACTGAGAGCAAACCCCACTCCTTATTAGCACTGATGATATTACCTAGTTTGAGTAATAAAACGTTTGCAAGAAAGCAAGAAAGCTCAGAGAAGCACCAAGGTCCTCTCATGTCGACCCCAAACTATAAATATTCTCTTTTATTAGAATTTTCTGTCTCCCAATGCCGATTTAGTATTCACTTACATTTCTGCAGCTTACAACAGGTAAGTCTAGTTTTTCATATTTCTTTTTGTGAATTGATTTTGGGCTCCCTTCCATTTTGTTTCCCTAACAACTCATGTTGAGAGATCCTTTTAGGTAATAGTAGTAGTAGAAACCATTTTAACCTGATGAATTTCCTACTTTTAAAGCCATGCTGGATACTAAAGCTATAGTTTAACGTGGATTTTATAAACCAATATTTTATTTTTCTTGAGCCAGTCACTGTGGGTTTTAATATTATGAGAGACAAACAAACAGACCAGCCCCCAAACCTGGTTTCTACTACAAGTTTTTGCTTATGCCTTTTCTTGTGTCCCATTTTGGGGGGGGAAATAAATAGGCCAAATATATAGGATAACTATTGTTCTAAATCTGTGATCATTTTGCTTGCATTTTTATATATGTTCTCATGTATATTGTCACTTGGATAGCTATTTTTTTGTTTTTTGCAAAGGCAGCAGTCTGTTTACTGCTAGGATATGCAACCATTTTGGATCCAGAAATGTTGTTAACAACATCACTGCTAGCAGAGTAGAGTATCATTTAAGCTGTACAGTGGTGCAGAATAAAACTCTTTCAATCAAGGGTTCTCATTGTAGATTTAGACCAAGGATGGAATGGAATGGAATTTTATTATTTATATGCCGCCCTTCTCCGGGAGGACTCAGGGCGGCGAACAATTCAAAAGGGGAAAAGGGGGAACATAAAAAAACGAAATACAAATAATAAAAATAAGCAACAGTCGCACAACCATACATGTCGAGAGGGGAGGGAACCCATCACCCCCAGGCCTGCCAGCAAAGCCAGGTTTTGACGGCTTTTCGGAAGGCCTGGAGAGAGGTGAGGGTCCGAATCCCTGCGGGGAGTTCATTCCAGAGGGCCGGAGCTGCCACAGAGAAGGCCCTCCCCCGGGTAATAGCCAGATGGCATTGGCTGGTAGATGGAACCCGCAGGAGCCAACCCTGTGAGATCTAATGGGTCTGTGGGAGGTAATTGGCAGCAGGCGGTCTCTCAAGTACCCAGATCATAGGATGTCAAACTCAAGCTCCGGCGGCCAGATTGAGCCCATGGGGTGCTTAGATCTAGCCCACAGGGCCACCCTGGAAACAGCGAAGGACCAGCCCCAAGTACCTCTGCCAATGAAAACGGGCTCCCAAGCTCTGTTTTTGGCTGCGATGACCTCCTGTTACCCTGTGGTAGTGAAAACACTGGCAGAGGGTTGCAGGAGGCCGTCGCAGCCAAAAACGAAGCACGGGAGCTCGTTTTCATTGGCAAAGTGCTTGGGCCACCATAGGCGCCCCCAACATGAGTGTCGTTGAGTTGGCCATGCCCATCCCAGCAATGCCCACCCTGGCTCCCCGCAGTCAAACATAACCCTGATGCGGCCCTCAATGAAATCAAGTTTGACACCCCTGATTTACTATACAGAGTGCAAGCCTATATATTGCTTTCTTATATTACTTTTTATAGTATATATTACACAGGTTTTTTTAAATTTTTAATAATGACTTTTTAATAAGTTTATAACCCTGTTATATGCCACCCAGAGTCACTTCTCAGGAAGTGGGTGGCCATATAAATTTGATCGATAAATAATAATATATAAATCAGGAAGTATGCCATCCTGCAGTAAAAGTGAAAAATGGAATAAGTGGACTCCTCTGATTTTATACAGAAGTTATTGTTTGCATTTGACTTTGTAAAATTTAGCATAAGAAACACTGCTTTCACTTCATATTTCTTTGAGATTTATTTGAGATTCATAGAGTGCCTTTGATGAGCATGGGCCCTACTAATTTTCTCATGTAAATTATACACTGTGTCACATATTTAACTATTATTTAATACTTGATGAGGATTTACGTAAAAGAACTTCAGTGCCAAGCCTAACATTTGGATAAATCTTTTAATTAGCTTTTTCTTTAAAAAAATCCGAGGAGGAAAATATATTCTGTAATGAACAACATATTTTCTACAGGATATTCTGCCAATACTTCTAGAACCACAGAGATTAGTGAGTGTGGAGTTTTTGAAAATTTTATTGTTGTCTCACGTTAAGAGGAAGTGAATAAAAATAGTCATATTTTTGAAAATCAGAATAGTATGTATTCTGGTTACGTGCGTAATATTTTTTAATAATGCTTGGGAGCAACTGGATGCTACATTCCTGTTGCTTGTCACAACATCATGACTTGGTTCCTGAAAACAGAACGTAAGGAAGCTTGAAAAACAGTGTTTTGTTAATCCCTCTTGTCATCCCCTGAACTGGCTCCCAAAGATTTGCGTCAGGGTTCAAGAGAACATGCCAAAGCAGGATTAGGTTCCATGCTCCCCTATCCAACAAAGACATTTTTATTTAAACAAATATTGTGCTTCCAAGCTGCCTTATTGTCTTTCTTTTTTATTTTAATGAATTTTGATTGGTAGATTTAATCCATTTTTAAAAAAATTGTGCTTTATTTACATACCTTAAAAACTTTAGGCTCTTATATTTTAAAATGAACATTTTTATCTATATTTTAACAATGCTAGATATCTGCAGCAGTCTTGGAGTTTGAAAGAAAGAATATAATTTTAATCAATCAATAAACAGTTGATAAAGTACAAGATCGTATTTGAGCATGTGGCCTGTGAGTGGAATGCGGATGGTGAACCACGCTTTAAAATTAAAATTCATTTAAATTTAAGTAACTAAATGAAGGTAATATGATTATTCCCTGTTTATTCAATAATAAGTGTGCTATAAAGCAATGAATATGAATATACAGGTGTCTTGGGAGCAATTTATTTGTCTAAAAGTTGATGAGAGCAATATAAGCGAAAAGAACTTTGCCTATAAAAGATTACCCTTTCTGCCAAATTCTGGGTAATATGGTGATTTCAATATTAGCCCTGGTGTCTCATTCATTCTCTATTCGATAGGTAGATCCAGTGGTGGGATTCAACTGGTTTGCACTGGTTCAGGCAAACCATTTGTTAAATTACCCACACCCTGGGCACTGGGATTGGATCCTGGGAACTGTGCAGCAATGGAGAAATGGGCAACAGAGCAGCTGGAGAAGGAGAAGGCCACTTTCCCTCTTTCTTCTTCCTGCTCCAGAGGTGGTATTCAGCCGGTTCACCAAACCAGTGGCAGAAATTTTGCCCAGTTCGGCAAACAGGTAGCAATGTCTGGCTGGCTACATCCCCAAACTGGTCCCCCTGTCACCAGTTGCTCATCCTATCCATCTGGGTGCTCGCTTGTGCCCCCTCTTTGGATACCGGCTCTCAAAGAGGCTGGCGGCTGGCTGCAGGCCACTGAAAAGTCCTCCGGTCTTCTGGACTGGACCAGCCACCACGGAAGGTAAGCAACCAAAGAGGTGAGGAGGAGGAAGCGGGGAAACGGGTGACTAGCAAAGGGAGGGCGGAGTAGATAGGGAAAAATCCTAAAAATTATCCTTTTCCTGTGGGCGTGGCTAGGTGGGGGACATGTGACTGGGCGTGGGCATGAGTGACATCATGTTGGCCATGCCCACTTAGTCAAATGGCCCTGACCCTAGCCATGCCCACAGAGCCAGAAGCGAAATTTTTTGAATCCCACCACTGCCCTGCCCCTCCTTCTTTCCTTGTGCTGGCTGCTCAATTTCCCATTTCTCCATTGCAGCACAGTGCATTCGCTTTGATAGTGTTGGGTGGTTAATTTAACAACTGGTTCACCCAGGTCAGGTTGGCTGTTGTGGAAGGCTTGTCCTGCACGTGTGGTGGAGCTGGAGCTTGAGGATGGGCCACGCCTCCCATGACAGCAAACCTGACTTTGGGCAAACCGGTTGTTAAATTATTTGAATCTCACCACTGGGTACTCATCTTCAGGAAAAACTAATGGCTTTAAACCAGTATATTTCTTATATTATAATCATTATAATCTGATTTCTGCTGAGAACCAAATATTTATCCTACTCTTTTATACTACTTACTTTGTCTCAGACCAACACATCTCAGACGGTTGGGGGTGGTGGTGATGGGGAAATACTGCCCAATGAACAAATAAATGTCTTTATGGTCATGTGTTCATTCTAAGAACCACCAAAGACAATGTCCATATGGCAGCCCTGTAGCTCTGCTGTAATTATGCCATGCTTTTTAAAGGTTAAGCAAAGTGGGAAAATATCTTGTGGTCTGGTAAACTGTTATATGGATTTGGATCTCAAATCCTTATGAGAAAAAAATGCCAGATTGGGAAAGTCCTCTGCCAAAAGTGTGAATTTCCTCCCCTTATCTTAAACCCTAGAAGAGAGGCTGTCATTATAAGCTTTCCTTATGGGGTGTTCTTGCCACTAGCAAGCTGTAGTTCCATGTTTAGTTGACTGAAATCTCATTAAGGAAACTTTGTCTTTCATTATTTGTGTCCAAACTACTTGCATGCCATTAAATCATAACATATGATAGTTGTGATAGTTGATTGATAGCTGATTGATAGTTCTGTCAATAGTTTCAAGGAGAAACAAAGCACATTTCAAATATTCTTCTGTCACTATGGTTACTTCACCTCCTGCCTGACAGATCTCAATGGGAAAGAAGTATTGGTAGTCCTCAACTTACAACAGTTCACTTAGTGACCGTTCAAAGTTACAATGGCACTGAAAAAAGGGACTTATGACCGCTTTTCACACTTACAACCATTGCAGCATCCCCATGGTTGTGTGAGAAAAATTCAGATGCTTGGCAACTGACTCATATTTATGACGGTTGCAATGTCCTGGGGTGGGGGTAGGGTTTCATCTGATCACCCTTTGTGACCTTCTGACAAGCAAAATCAATAGAGAAGTTGGATTCACTTAGCAAAACATTAGTAACTTAACACCTGCAGTGATTCACTTAACATCTGTGGCAAGAGACCGCCTGCTGCCAATTACCTCCAACAGACCGATTAGATCCCACAGACTAGGCCTCCTCCGAATTCCATCCACCGGCCAATGCCGATTGGCTACCACCCGGAGGAGGGCCTTCTCTGTGGCTGCTCCGGCCCTCTGGAACGAGCTCCCCGTGGAGATTCGGACCCTTACCACCCTTCAGGCTTTCTGCAAAGCCCTTAAAACCTGGCTGTTCCGACAGGCCTGGGGCTGATGAGTTCCCGTCCCCGCTTGAATTGTGTGGCTGTTGATTGTTTTTAAATTGTTGTTGTTGTTTGTCCGTTGTCTTTCTTCCTGTTTGTATCCCCCCCTTACTTGGTTTGTGAGTCGCCCTGAGTCCCTCTGGGAATAGGGCGGCATAGAAATACAATAAAATCAAAATCAAATCAAATCAAAATCAAGAACAGTCATAAAATGAGGCAAAACTCATTTAACAACAGAAATGTTGGAGTCAGTTGTGGTTGTTAGTTGAAGACTACCTATAGTTTTAAAGAATCCCTAATATGGCTAAAGGTAAAAGATAAATGTTCCCCTCGCACATATGTGCTTGTTGTTCCAGACTCTAGGGGGTGGCACTCCTCTTTGTTTCAAAGCTGAAGAGCCAGTGCTGTCCGAAGACGTCTCCGTGGGCATGACTAAATGCCAACGGTGCACAGAATGCTGTTACCTTCTCACCAAAGATGGTTCCTATTTTTTCTACTTGCATTTTTTACATGCTTTCGAACTGTTGGCAAAAGCTGGGACAAGTAACAGGGGCTCACTCCATTATGCAGAGCTAGGGATTCGAACTTCCAAACTGCCAACCTTTTTGACTGACAAGCTCAGCATCTTAGCCATTGAGCCACCGCGTCCCAAGCAACAAGCAACAATTGCCTGTGGCAAACATGCTTTAATGTTATGCCTGAAATGCTAAGCACACTTACAATTGAATGAAACAGTGATCACATAATGTGAACTGTTCATTTGGAACTGCTAGAGTTCATACACTGTACGTTGGGCCCTTGTATTTATAGTGGTTTGGATAATCATGGAAAATTGCATTCAGGCTATAAACTAGGAAAGTACATGGTGTCTACTGACCCAGAATTTCAGTTTCACTTATGCTATATTTAATGTCCATGAAAGTTTGTGTCCTTCTCTATAGTGATAGCTGTCTAAATGAAAAGAAAAAGTTGAAAAACATCCTTATCCTCTTTAATTCTAGGATTCTAACAACATCAATCCGTTGCCATGCAAGTTGTAACCATAAATTAGTAAGTATTGCAATGTGGGCATTTATGTCTGTCATCAACATCACTTTCACCATCTTTAAAGTCATTTGGAAAGATACTGCCACAAGGCCAGCATCTGTGGCACTTAGAAATAAATTAAAAGTGTAAACTCTTTGTTCCTTTGTTATTTGCCATAAATATCCCTTTTTCCAATTAGAACAAGGTGTTCTGGATCACATAAATCTTTTTTATGGTTGTATTTGGTTTGATACTTAATCAGGTACTGCTTAACACTGAACTTTTTAACTTTTCTTTCCAGATAAGTGCCATCAATTTGCAAGGTGATTTAGAATGCAAATCATGAACGCTGCTCAATAACGTAAGCTTTAGGTCCCTTTATGAATCAGGATCCCATAAACCTTTGTCGATAGCTGTATTAAACACTTATTGACTAAAGTTTTATAGAAGCCTTAGTCACAATGGAATGCTGCTTGGGACATGATTTTAGTGCCCGTGTGATAGCCTGGGAATAAGGAAAGCTGGGGAGAATTTGGAATGACTTATGCTTCTATGCTAAGTGAGCATCACTACTGCCAGAAAAGGCATGCATAAATAAACAAACAAACAGCTAGGTCGTAAATATAAAAGGTATAAAAAAGGCAACATGCCCATAATTCTAAACAGTTGTAAATACAAGCTTTTTTTCAAGCTTTCTCTCTCTCCCCCTCCCTCCCTCCCTCCCCCCCTTTCTCTTAAAAAGAAGGTACTTTGGGTTCTTTTAATTCATATGGTGATGTAAAAGAGAGCATTCAGCCTGCAAAGGGTTGTTAAATTGTAGGCTCCTTACTGGTGGTGGTCATCTCTTAAGAATAAAAGAATTGAAACACTTGTTGGAAATATAGAACTGGTAGGAGAAATTGGTCTTTGATTGGGTCATTGAATAATACTACTGAATTGTATTGTTGTTGCTTTTTAAATCCCAATGATAACATGAACAAAACATGAAAGAAGAGCAACTAAAATGATTAAGGACCTGGAGGAAAAAAACAAAACAAATGAAGAAGAATTGAATGGCTAGTTTAGAGAAAAGAAGGACTAGGGGTGATAGCAGTATTCCAGTATTTGGGGGACTGCCACAAAGAAGAGGAGGGGTCAACTTATTTTCCAAAGCACCAGAAGGCAGAACAAGAAACAATGGATGGAAAATAATCAAGGAGAGATGCAATCTATAACTAAGGAGAAATTCCCTAACAGTGAGGACATTGAACCATTGGAACAGCTCGTCTTCAGAAGTTGTAGGTGATTCATCACTGGAGGTTTTTAAGAAAAGACTAGACAGCCATCTGTCTGAAATAGAATAGAGTTTCCTGCTTGAGCAGGAGGTTGGACTAGAATATCTCCAAGGTCCCTTCTAGTTTTATTCTGATTGATTGATGTCTAGCATAAATTTCGTGTTTCCTGATGTGAGGGTGGATAATTCAAAGTTCACTAATATCCGTTGCAAGTAGGAACATTACATTGATTCTTTTTTAAAAAGATACTATAAAGTTTTCGGTTAGTTTCTGGTGGAACTCGTGATGAATAATCACATTTAAAGGACAGTTAAAACTGGGCATTACTTGGATAAAAACAGGAAACAAATGACACCCACTAGCCTTGTTCCTACACCTAGATCCTTCCTTGATAAATCAAGCATTAGCTCTCATTTGTAATGGCTCCAATAAGATATTGTCATTGACTTTTTGAAAAGAGGTCTTTTCAAGTTGATATGATTCTAATGGAAATGCCCTATAAAACCTCTTTAGGAAATCATGTAAATACCACCTAGCAGTTTAATTTCTCTTTGGGGTACAATAATTTTTCAAAATTGTTGTAATGACTGTTGTATTTGCTGGAGAGAAGAAACACTTGGCTTATATTTGAAGGTTTTTAGCATGGAGCATAAATGAGCAGTCCACATTATATTGTCACTTTTTCATTCAAATATAAGTATGCTTACCATTTTAAGCATTCTACCGGATAACTATTTTTTTAAGGAGGCATAAGATTGCTGTTTCCTTGCAACCCTATAGGAAAATGAAAGATTGTTCCCCACCACCATTTAGGGCTATTAGGTAGGAGGTGAAATATACATGACAATATGTTTGAAATGGTCTTTGCTGCTTCTTCATTGCTGTCAGACAAGCTGGATTTACATCCCAATTTAATTGTATACTGGAAATTTAAATTAAAAAAAAACCATGAAAGACAAAACTTCCTTATTCTCATTTCAGTGGACTTAATATGATGAATAACAGATTAACAGAGTTGGAAGGGACCTTTTAGGTCATCTAGTCCAACCCACCACTCAAGCAGGAGACCCTACACCATTTCTGACAAATGGCAGGCCAATCTCTTCTTGAAAGTCTCAAGTGATGAAGCTCCCACAACGTCCGAAGGCAAAGCTGTTCCATTGGTTGATTGTTCTCACTGTCAGAAAATTTCTCCTTACTTCCAGGTTGAATCTCTCCTTGTTCAGTTTCCAACCATTATTCCTTGTCTGGCCTTCAGGTGCTTTGGAAAATAGCTTGACCCCCTCCTCTCTCTGGCAGCCCCTCAAATATTGGAACTATGGAATATATGAGCCTGCTCTGTTCCACTTCTGGGATGCTCAATATTCTCTTTTGAATCTCTTTTTCTAGAATGCTGGCATATTGAATAAGATGATAGTACAAAAATCATCTTACTTGTTTCCATGAACAACCTTGGGGTGGGGGGTGGGGATAATAAATTCATTGAGTGAAAGGTCTTACTGATTTTCAGGTTGAAATAAAGAGTCTTTGCTTTACCATTTCCTTTACCATTATGTTCCAGTTTCTTGTGTTCAGTGATTGTAGAACAACGTGTCAGCTGTGTTAGTTAGCTTACCTGAAGTTATTTTATGGAAGGATCAGTGAGTTAATCCCTTGTACTCATATCTGAGTTCTCAGAAATCAGCTTCTCTCCGTCAGGAGGATGAATAATTGTTTTATGCAAGTACATGTTTCCCCTGTGCAAAAGCCCCTTAGTGAATCAGGGTGAACTTTTCAAGAATCATCCCCATTGCTGAGATTAGTATTGCTGCAAATTTCATAATAGCATATTCCAAGATAACAAACTTGCCACTGCCTTTCAATATTCTCAAAATAACTTTGATTTAGAGATAGAAAACTGATTAAATCAGCAGTTGACACAAAATGCACAGAATATTTGTAATAATTGAGAAGAAAGAAGAGTAACAAATAAGATTCAGACAGGTTAGAGAAATAAGCTAAAAGTAACAAAAGGACATGGTGGCTCAGTGGCTAAGACACTGAAATTGTCAATCGAAAGGTCAACAGTTCAGCAGTTTGAATTCCTAGTGCCGCGTAACAGGGTGAGCTACCATTACTTGTCCCAGCTTCTGCCAACCTAGCAGTTGGAAAACACATTAAAAATGCAAGTAGAAAAATAGGGACCAACTTCGATGGGAAGGTAATAGCATTCCATGCTCCTTTGGCATTTAGTCATGCCAGCCACATGACCACGGAGACATCTTTGGACAGCAGTGGCTCTTCGGCTTTGAAATGGAGATGAGCACCACCCCCTAGAGTCGGGAATGACTAGCACATATATGTGAGGAGAAGCTTTACCTTTACCTTTTTAACAGGATGAAATTTCAGAGATAAGTGCAAAGTTCCTTGTCTATACAATATACAGCTATAGGATATCTGGTTTGTTCAGAGTAATTTAAAGTGGAATAGCAGTTGACTTCAAACTGAAAATGATATGGCTGCAAATCAGGGAAATGAAATTCCAGGTTGTGACAACAGAAATAAGTATTTCATTTTAATCTGAATTGACCAAACCCCACTATGTCCAATTCTGGAACCGGAAAGGAACAGTGATGGACAACACAGATTATCAAGGTTCTAGAAACTAAATTTTAGGAAAGGAGATAGAAGAAAGTGAGTACATTAAGCAGTAAGAAGAAAAAAACCTGAGGGGATATGAGAGCATTATTCAAATGTTTATGTTAGTACATCATGTAAAATAAGACTGAGACCTGGTCTCAATCCGAGAGTACAGGACATGAATTGAAGTTAAAGATTTCCAATAGAAAATTAGAAAACAAAAACTTATTTAAAACTTAATTTTTGCAAATCTCACTATGCCTACAGAATTCCAGTCGATCTCAGAATAAGCTAGAGTGGACAACTCAAAACAACTAACTCTTCTCTGTATATCCTATAAAGTAGAAGAGAATGGTAAACTCTGTGTATAGCCCAAATATGTCTGTTTATATAAGCAAAATCATTTTTCAGGATAAGACTTTCAGAATTCTTTGTAAAGATCATCTTGACAGGAATGTTCCAAATTGGAAAAGAAGGACAGTGTCCTTTCTCCACAAGCAGACTATAGGTAGTCCTTGACTTACAACAGTTTGTTTAGTGGCCAGTCAAAGTTACAGCGGCACTGAAAAATGTGACTTACAACTTTTTTCACAGTTACGACCTTTGCAGCATCCCCAGGATCATGTGATCAAAATTCGGATGCTTGGCACCCGGTTTATATTTATGACCATTGCTGTGTCCAAAGGTCATGTGGTCACCTTTTGCGACCTTCTCACAAGCAAAGTCAGTGGGACACCAGGTTGATTTAACAACTGAGTTACTTATCAACTGCAGGGATTCAATTAAAAACTGTGGCAAGAAAAGTCTTAAAATGGGGCAAAACTCACTTAACAAATGTCTCATTTAATAGCCAAAATGTTGGCTTCCATTGTGGTCGTATGTTGCGACTGTATAGTCTCAGCGTTAGATGTCATCCAGACAAACCATGAATACATATTAGCCGTCCGCCTATCAGAATGCTTTTCTTTTCTTATTTTAGCAAATGGTTGTCAAATTTTGTTTCAACTTACTAAAATGAATTAATTTAATGAATAAATCAAAAATTATTGGAATTAAAGGAATTAAAGGCGCTAGTCGTCACTTATAAAGCCCTTCATGGTATTGGACCTGGGTACTTGAGAGACCGCCTGCTGCCAATTACCTCCAATAGACCGATTAGATCCCACAGATTAGGCCTCCTCCGAATTCCATCCACTTGCCAATGCCGACTGGTGACCACCCAGAGGAGGGCCTTCTCTGTGGCTGCTCCGGCCCTCTGGAACGAACTCCCTGTGGAGATTCGGACCCTCACCACCCTCCAGGCCTTCTGAAAAGCCCTTAAAACCTGGCTGTTCCGACAGGCCTGGGGCTAATGAGTTTTTGTCCCCCCTCGAATGGTATGGTTGTTGAGTGTTTTAAATTGTGGTATTGTTTTGTTCGTGTTCTTTTTCTTATTTGTACCCCCCCCCCCTTGACTTGGGTTGTGAGCCACCCTGAGTCCCCTCGGGGAAAAGGGCGGTATAGAAATATAATAAATTCAATTCAATTCAGTATAAACACTGGGATTTCATTTGAATTGTTAAGATTTATTCTGATTAAGAAAAGGTAAGAGTTTCTGATGAAAAACACAAGCTTTTTTCATGTTAATATTTTAAGCATCCTGGACATACATTAGTCATACATTAGAGATCATTGGAAGAAACTTGATAATCCCATAACCTTCTAACAAATCACCAAGAGTTTTGCCCATTGTTCTAGCCAGTGAGTCCCAGGATATGAGCCTTAAGATTTTTAATTCAGATGATTATATGCAATTGATTTTTCTAATAAATGAAAATAGCATATATCTATTCAAAGACAATTCCACAAAATTCATGAAATATTGGAAGGAGGATCCATTAATGAAAAAGCAATTAAATGCCATCTCATTAAAACGCATAGAAAATGAAAATGCACACTGCAATAATGAGTGCAAACCAGGGGTGGGTTTCATCTGGTTCGCGGCAGTCCCCGCGAACTGGTTGGTCGGCGAACCCGGAAGTAAGTAACTTCCGGGAACGGCGAAGGGCCCACCCGCCCGCCCGCACTCCTTACCGGTCTTTGAAGGCTTTTGAGCTTCCACGCAGGCGCATGGCACATACAGCGCCTGCGTGAGTCTCCGTGAGCAGCTGGAGCATCTCACAGGCACTAAGATGCATGCGTGAACTGCGCACGTGCATGAGGACACCACCGGCCCCGTTCCAACCGAACCGGTTGGAATGGGATTAGCAACCAACCCCTTGCAAACGATATCAAAATATAGTCTTTGTAGTAGATATCATACGGCACATGAATAAAGTGTTTACTTATAAAGAAATACATTTCTTTATATGCTTGTTTATGAAACTTAGTGGCTTTTCTTGGAGACCAAAAGCCTATCCACAAAAGAAAAGGTGTTTTGAATGTAAGCATCAAGGATAATTCACAAGAAAATTTTGCTAGAGTTTGTTTAAATATTTGAAGATATTTAATTGTGTCAGTCTGAACTACATCATGCAGATATGGAAATAGAATATATTCCCCAAGTTCCCCTTAAGCCACTGATGCATGACTGACCCTAATCAAAATTATTGCATCAAAACAGGGACAAATCTTATTTTTTGCAGAAATGTATATGATTTTTGACGTATTAATAAAGCTAAGTGCTGCAATTCTGTATCCCACAAAATAGTGTTTTAAAACCAATAGGATATTCTCTACTAAAATCAGTGAAATAACTCCAAATCTGGAAAGAAAAATCTAATTCTAAAATCACAGTTCTGCTTTCCTGATGTTCTCCTAAAACTGCACTTACTGAAGAAACTGACAAACGAAAGGGGAATATGACGAGAGTTGAGTAGAATCTAAAGGATTATAATCTTCAGAACTTTCTGCCATGCTCCAATCTGGAGGAAAACTGACCAATAGTTTGTGTATTCTTCATGAAGCCCCATCTGATTGGTCAGTTTAAAAATATGATGAAAGTATATAGCTCCTTGCAAGAGAGTTAATTTGCCACCAGTGGTGAAATTCATTTTTTCCACTACTGGTTCTGTGGGCGTGGCTTGGTGGGTGTGGCTTGATGAGGGATTATGTGACTTAATGGGCATGGCCAACTTGACATCACTCATGGCAGCTTACCAAGCCACGCCCACAGAACTGACAGAAAAGTTCGGCCGGCCAAGTCTTCTAGCATTCAACCTGGCTGCTTCTCACCTCCTTCTCATGTTTGCTCGAGAAGGAGGAGAGAAGCAGCCATATTGAATGCTGCCAGCAGAGAGAAGCTGAACTTTTCTTCCTCCCTTCACAGTGGAGCTGTTCAGAAGGCAGCCGCTGGCCGCAGTCTGTCCCTTTATGGTCCCACCCTTCCTCTCTGGATCGTATCATAAACACTGAAGCCAGTGGCTGCATTTTGAGCAGCTCTGCTGAAATGCTGTCTCTCTTGCTGCTACCATTCTTCTGGCCGGGTCTGGCCATGAGCAACACCGGCCGGCAATGGGGTACGGGTGCGCCACACATGCACACCCCATTGTCTGCCGGTGCCCCTCACGGCTGGACCCAGCCAGGAGAATGTCAGCAGCTGGAGGGACAGCATTGCAGCAGAGCTGCTCAGAAGGCAGCCAAAAAATGACTGCCAGTGGCTGGAGGCTTCTCGGTGGAAAAGGCAGCTGAGCCTTGCTGTGTTTCCGCCCACCAAGGTGAGGTAGGTGAGCAAGGTGGTGACAAGTGGGTGGCGGCTCCGGGGCAAGTTCAGAGCCAGGGAATGGTGCATCCCTGGGCCCCAAGCCTTGACCCAAGGTGAAGGGTGAGTGGGCAGCATGTATTGCTTACCTTTGGTGACTGAGCAGAGCTGGTGAGGTGATTAGCTGGGCCGTGTGGCAAAGGCAACACATATAGGGCAGGGGTGGGTTGGTTGGGGGGAGTAGTGAGTGGCCAGAAGGGGCAAGCAGCAAGAGGCCGGAAGGGGTGAGCAAAGAGCAGCTGGAAGGGGCAAACGGTGACTGGATGACTGGGTGGGTGTGGGTGAGGCCAGCCAGAGGTGGCATTTACCGGTTCAGCAAACCAATTCAAATCACTGCTACCTGTTCGCCCGAACCGGTCCAAACCGGTTGAATACCACCCTTGCTTGCCACTACCAGGGTAAAATATTTGGCGCAGTGGTTAAATGCAGCACTGCAGGCTACTGCTAGATCAGCAGTTCAGCGGTTCAAATCTCACCGGCTCAGGGTTGACTCAGCCTTCCATCCTTCCGAGGTGGGTAAAATGAGGACCCAGATTGTTGGGGGCAATATGCTGACTCTCTGTAAACCGCTTAGAGAGGGCTGAAAGCCCTATGAAGCAGTATATAAGTCTACTGCTATTGCTGCTATTAATCAGAATGCTCTGATTCCAAACAGCTATGAATTAGGAGATATGGCTGGAACAGGTTTATTTCTAAAGCAATAACTCTATTGTTCCCTTTCCCAGTGGCATTTTTTAAAAAAGTATTCATTTGATTGGTTGAGTCAACAACCTGCAATCCCTCCGAGACCTTCACAATTATGCTGCCAAAATTTTGTAGCAAGATGACAATTTTTGATATGATGAGTTAAGCCTTAAAAATACGAGAATTGTACTTCTGGGAAAGGTGTGTCATCTGGCTTGGAATACTTTCCCTGTATTTTAAACAGAAACATCAACACTAATAAAAAGCTGGAACATAGCAGCTCTATGCATTCCAATAACTAATTGCATTGCCATCATATCTTTTGAGGTTCTTAGGTTGGATGGGGCTGGGAATTTAACCTTTTTCAAAAAATTAGGGCTTTTTATGTAAATACAATATATGTGCTAAAATCTCCCAAATCTATTTTAGATTATCACAAAAGAAGACGAAAAGAGGGGAGTGTAATTTTTCTGCCAGACATTCAAAAATTATCCTAGGAGAACGTCGCAAAATTGTGTATGGATATCACGGGGGGGGGGGGGGGGGAATTGGGTTGCTTGATTTTGGATCACCATAAAATACAAATTCATAGGCATGCTTTTTAATAGTCACTGTTGTTTTAGATTAGAGAAGAGCCAAGGTGGTGCAGTGGTTAAATGCAGCACTGCAGGCTACTGCTAGATCAGCAGGTCAGCGGTTCAAATCTCACCGGCTCAGGGTTGACTCAGCCTTCCATCCTTCCGAGGTGGGTAAAATGAGGACCCAGATTGTTGGGGGCAATATGCTGACTCTCTGTAAACCGCTTAGAGAGGCCTGAAAGGCCTATGAAGTGGTATATAAGTCTACTGCTATTGCTATTGCTATTAGGATATTTGCTATTGACCCAGACATCAGCAGAATCTAACTGATTTTGTCTGGGTTGAGAAGCCAGCAGAAAGGTTGGGCTTGTTTAGGAGCAAACGAGAGACCTCTGCTGAACGAACACATTGTAGACTGCCTGGGAAGTTTAAAAAAACACCAAAACCAGAATAGGACAGTAGCAAGAACTGTCAAGAAAACTATATGGATGAGTTGATGAAGTCACTGGGACCTTGACCTGAAGCAGTCATCATGGATCCAAGAACAAAGCATAACAGATGCCTGAATCAGGGAACAGAATAGTTGGAACGAATCTTTAAACTTTACTTATGGCTTTCTGTTTCCTCTAATAGGGCAAGTACATTTTCACAGGCAAGGCAGAAAGCTTCCCTTTCTTAATATAACATTTGCCACTATCTTTTCCAGAAAAGATATCTGAAGACGCTGACAAAAACTTTGTTAAAGTAATTTTGCAAGATCAAAGCAGAGGAAGTCTGTGTTCAGAGTCTGTATTTTATATCTCCCCCAGGGTATGGGAACTGGCATTACTTAATCTCCAGTTATTTTACTGAGCTGCCAGAGTCAATCTTGTGTCCTTCTGGAGCATGAATAATGTTTGCAGTATTTGGCTTTTTCCTTAGAACTTTCTGGCTGCCTGAAACTACATTGCACTCGACTTCCTTTCCCTCCTCCTCCCCGCCATCCTGCAACAGCCTTGAACTGCATTCTCTACCACTTTCTCAGGCTCAGAAAGAGTCCACATTTTGGAAAAGAAAGAAGTACACAACCATTTCATGTTTCCTTTTGTCTCGAAAGGCAACAATAGGTCAGGAATATGGGAGAAAAATGTCTTGATGTTCTGAACAAGTAAATAATCCTTGTGTACTCAAGGGGACCTTATAAACTAGAGGTATATATCAGGGGTAGGTTCCTGCCGGCATTACTGCCGGTTCGGCATACAAAAAACACAGTACATATACATAAACTCACACACCTATTTATTTGCAAGTGTATGTTTATGTACTCTGTGTGTGTGTGTGTGTGTGTGTGTATTCTGCTGGTTCGCCCTGGTTTGGGCGATCCGATAGTGGTGGCGGTGGGAGGGCTCTGCCTACCCACTGAGACATCATCACAATTGCTCTGTGAAGGTTCTGTGCATGCGCAAAAGTGCCCTGTGCGGAACCCTGGTTCTGAACCAGTAGCCAAGAGTAGAGTATTTCATGCCTGATGCACATACAGTACATAAACATATATACATAAACTCATACATAGACTCACACACCTATTTATTTGTGAGTGTATATTTATATATTGTACGTGTGTGTGTGTAAACACACACATATAATACATTAATATATACATAAATTAGTTTGTATGTAATGCTAAAGATCTGAATATATTTACTGTACTGTATATGTGTGTGTGCATACAAACAAACAAACAAACAAACAACAAAATCAGTTTACATTATTGGTAGAAATTAGAATTGCAATCAAGTTTGCCAGAAAAGCGGAGAAATTCATATTATTTTTTTCTAGTTCAAAATCGCTTAAAAGCCTTTGTCCCCCTCTCTCCTCCTCTCCCCCCTCTTTTGACATTGCTAATCATGCTGTCTTATTGGTCACTTGGTTGGAAACAGTAATTGCCGGTTGGGCCAAAAGAAAAATGTTTATGTCTGCCACAGTGATAGAGCTCTAGCGATTCCATGAGGAACTAACAATTATTGATGGTCTGATCTTTAAAGGTGAAAGACTTGTAGCACCACAATCACTGAGGTTTGAAATGACAAAGCTCATTCACGGAGGGCACTTGGGGCAGAGGATGTGAAAACACAGGGTCAGAGAATTTTGCTTGTTTAGGCACACTGAATTTAAAGATGCGTAGAAGATGAGGGCACCAACTAAACTCTGAATCAAAGGCAGCAGATCTGGATACTTGGGAGATTTATCTGTAAGAAAGTTAGAGTCCTTTGAATTGGTCTGAAAGTGAAAAATGGCAAAGATTGCAAGCATTTCAGAGAAAAGACACAGCAATACAGATAGGCCTTGAGTTACAACAGTTCATTTAGTGACTGTTCAAAGTTACAACGGCACTGAAAAAAGTAAGTAATGACCATTTTTCACACTTATGGCCATTGAAACATCACCATGGTCATGTAATCAAAATTCAGTCTTTTGGCAACTGACTCATATTTATGACGGTTGCAGTGTCCTGGAGTCAAGTGACCCTCTTTTGTAACTTTCTGACAAGCAAAGCCAATGGGGAAGCCAGATTCACTTAACAACCATGTTAATAATGTAACAACTCTAACAATCCGCTTTACAACTGTGGCAAGACAGGTTGTAAAATGGGGCAAACGTCACTTAACAAATGTCTGTTTCTGTCTCACTTAGCAACATAAATTATAGACTCAATTGTGGGTGTAAGTCAAGGGTTGCCTGTATGTCAATGAGTTTCAGAAAGGGAGAAGACAAGGCAAGCATGGGATTTGCAGTTTTATGACTTGCTGCTCTCATTTCCTTTTAAACAAACACATTCCCGTGTTTCTTTCCTTTTTCTTTCTTCAACGATAGTGATTTTTTAGAAAACTTGTAGAAAGAATGTTGCTGAAGGGAATTTTGCATTTTCAATCAGCAACAGCTGCATTCTAACATCCAGGAGTGTTTGACTTGAAAGTATTTGAAAACAATTGAAAGTACTTTCCCATCCTTATTTGACCTTGGAAGCTAAGTTGGGGACTTCCTATATGTGCTATGGTGAGAGGATGCTTTGCTGGCTTTTGTTAGCTAGCAACACAATTTTGTGAGTTGAATTGCACTAAATGCTGGATCTGAGTCACTGTAATCTCTCTGGAACAAAGGAGACATTATGGAGAGGACCCGTAGAACTCCAGACAGATGCTTTCCCTGAGTGGCTTGTGGAAACTGTTGTTGTTACAGTTGGCTTATGAGTGGAATGGCCGAGAGTCAGAATATACATTAAGCTCAAAATTGCAAAGCAACCTTCAGATTTGCAAGGTTCCCCTTGATTCATTGGCTGAGTTTCCATCTCCTTAAAACACAATGATGCAAATTTGATTATTTATTTTTATTATTATACAGCAAAAGAGTGCTTAGTATATGGATTTTGGAAAATTAATAAGGGGTCAAGCATATTTGGAATTCTAGTCTTGAATGATTTAGAAGGTATTTTCTTATCAGAAGACGGATTTTTTTTTTTTTTTTGCTTTTTTTATAATAAGGAGACCTTGAAGGCTGGACACTAGAATCAACGATAAAGAAAAGGGAGTAGAAATCCTTATGTAAATTTCCGAATAGTTTTCAGCTCAGCTTTTGGACAGAATGGATCAAACTCATGATAAAATTGAAAGGCATATCTTATGGAGTTGTAATACAAGAACGAACTGCAACAAATGTTTATGATAAGAGTGACTTCAATGCAATATAAATGGATCTGATAACTTATGAGCCATTGTGGCACAGTGGTTATAAGGCAGTACTGCAGGCTACTTCTGCTGCCTGCCAGCTGCCTGCATTTCGGCAGTTCAATTCTCACCGGCTCAAGGTTGACTCAGTCTTCCATCCTTCCGAGGTGGGTAAAATGAGGACCCAGATTGTTGGGGGCAATATGCTGACTCCGTAAACTGCTTAGAGAGGGCTGTAAAGCACTGTGAAGCAGTATATAAGTCTAACTGCTATTGCTATTGCTATTCCCTAAAGGATATGAGCAGGGTATGTATGTATGTATGTATGTATGTATGTATGTATGTATGTATGTATGCATGCATGCATGCATGCATGCATGCATGCATGCGTTTCCTGCATTTATTATTTTTACAAATACCTCAAGATGGCAATCTATTCATCACACCTTCCTCCTCCTATTTTCTCTACAACATCCATGTGGGACAAGTTGTTCTGAGAAAGAGTCACTTGCCCAAAATCACCCAGGTAACTTTCATGACTAAGGTGTCTCCCACTTTCTAGCCTGGGGTCTTAATCACTAGACAAAACTAGCTCTTAAATAAGGAAATTGATTCAGTTAATTTTTGTTCTCTGGATATACAAAAGAGTTCTCCAAAGATTTGGAAAGACTTTTTTTTAGAAGTAACAAACAAAAGGATAACATTTCCTTTTAACACATACAATAATTTTTTTTTAAAGTTCCAAAGGATTTTAGTTTTGAAACACAAATGAGCAGCAAATTACCCTGGGGCTTTTTTTAAAAGGAGGTCAAATAATATCTTTTTAAAAAAATAAGCAAAATGTATAAGATTGGCTTGTTTGATCAGGGTTAAAAGAAGAAAATAGTTCTATCTGGTTTCCCCTACTGGACTTTTGCTGATAAAGATTGATTGATGGAGCATTTGGATTTTGTTTTTATTATCTAAGAAATAAGCTATGGGGAAAATAGAGATTATAAAGAAAAGAGTTATATCTGATTACCCATACTGGACTTGTGCTGATAAAGATGGATTGATGCCACATTTTTATTTTGTTTTCCTTACCTAAGACATGAACTATGGTAAGATGTGAATTTATGTTCTCTTTATACATGGGGACAAGCTATTAAAATTGTTTTAATCTTTTGGGATGAAGGGGGAAGTTATTTCTTTTTTCTTTCTTGTTTCTATTTTTCTTTCTTTTCCTTTATCACACCCTTTTTTCTATTAATTTATTTGCATTTTTTTGTAATTTGCATTGACTTCTATCCTTTACATATATAATTCTTAATACAATTATTTGAAAAAACAAAAACAAAAGGGAAACCAAGTTGGGGTAGGAACTAGTTAATACTTGAAGGGATGAAAACCCAAGGATTTGAGAGCTGGTAGACTAGTATGCAAAATTGAAAGATAACTCTCATTGGAAGCATTAACAATCTACTTCTTTACTATTGCCAAGGAAACCCCATGGACATGTCTACTTAGTCATCTGGAATTATGCTTGACTTGGCAACTTATTATGTTTACATTTAGTAACTTGGAAATAGTATTACTGAAAGAGGAATGTTGACTCCAAATCCCAAACCAATTAGTAAATTCTACTATGTACTCTCCATCAAATTCCTCTCTCACTTCCTCTTTGGCTGTCTGATATAGCACAGCACTGGGCAGTTTATCCCACTAAAGTTAGTTTTGTTGTTGTTCGGTCACTGAGTCATGCCCAACTCTTCATGACCTCACGGACCACAGAATGCTAGCCCCTCCTTCATTCTCCACTGTCTCCCAGAGTTACTAAAGATAATGCTTGCTATTAATTTATAATTAGTCAATGCCAGCTGCAAATAATGTGAAGAGGGGTGTATGAGATGCATTCTTTTAACTAACATGTGTTTGTGCGTGTGTGTGTGTGTGTGTGTGTATGCACAGCCAGTCATGTGTATTATATAATCCAAGGCATAATTCAATATATACAATATTATAAACACATGAACTACTTTTCCACTTATCATTTTTTAAACTATAATGAGCTGTCTTTTTGCAAAATTTCATTTATTTATTTTTATTTATTCAATTGATATAACCACCAATTTACCTATGTGACTCTGGATGGCATACAATAAAAGGATCAAATAAATAGTTGTAAAGCAACATAATACAGCAATTAAAAAGTGACTAGATAGAAATAAAACAAAGTGGAAAGGTACTCTAAAAGCATTGCAAAGTTGTTCAGGGTTTATAGCAGCAACAATTATTTTCTGTTCTAATTCATGTGGATGTGCTTATCAAAATGTCCAGTCAAGAAAAGATGGAATCGCTTTTAAAACACCCAACAATATTGGTGAGGTTCTTTTTGCATTACACAACTGTATTCTGTTTTGTTTTTACATTTTTCTGTGAAGTCCCATCCATCCATGAAAATTATATCAGACTTCTCCAGTCCTCCAGTTATCCCAGCGCTGAAACTCTTAGAATTTTCATCCAGCTCATGCCATGGGGACATCATACATCCAGACATCATCATACAAATAGCGAAAAGTACATAATTGGTGTGATTTTTGTGATTACACCATGGTACACATGATATCCCTTGTCCTTTGTGCAGTTGCTCATGCCAGCATAGATCACTTTTAGAAATTCCAAGAATTCTAGAAAACCTGTATAACTGCATCAATTGGGGGTGGGGGTGGGGAATCCTTTCTTCCAAAACTGGGTTTTATTAATTTTAATTCCTTAACTCCTGCATCTGGTCTCAATTTGAGTATTAAAATGCAAGGTTTGTTTAATTTTGTATGATCATCAGTGGATAGCAAGGTTCTGATTCATGCTTCTGCCAAATCAGATGGGGCATGAAACAATCAGCAGTGAACTGAGCTGTTTTTTTAAAATTGCCAAATCCGAATTCCAATCAAATCTTGTGTTTACGTTCTAAATGTCCAGGCAAATACCCAGACAGTTAGAATCTCTTCCATTGAAAAGGTGATTGCATTATCACACTATAAATAACTACCAAGTAAATATTAAACCTGTGCAACCCTGTGCACAGGGTTTAAATGAAAGTTTCATCGAATTATCTCACTGAACCAAATTTGCCAAATGACACAGTGGAGGGTTATGAAATGTTTACATGAATTATATATGTTGCAGAAAGGGATTAAGTCACCTGATGAACTCCTGATATTGCAGGAGTAGGTAGCCAATCAATGTTACCACCTCATTAAACTTTCTGTCAGCCAGAACTTTTCTGGTGTTGGCAAGAGGAAAAATGAATTGAACTTCATTCACTTTCTCAGCTCCTTTGTTTCTTTATTGGGGGTCCCCATTAGCGTCACCTTTGTGTTTACCCACTCGAACCCTTTTATCTTGTGCTAGTCCTCCCAGTGCAACTGGGAATTCAGCCAGTTCTTAGCACTCTGAAGTTGACTTCAAGGCTGACCAGCGTTATATTCTCTCTTAGATTTACCACGGTTGAGTGCAAGTTGTTTGCCAAAGTATGAATTGGCATCAGAGTGAAAGGTTGAAGCAACCAAGGCTTTCAAAAAAAACCAAAAACCAGTGAGTAGATATTTCTGAAGTATTGTCTTTGTGCAATTTTTCTTCTGTTCTTGGTAACAAACTGCAGGTAAACCTCAACTCTTTGTTTAGTGGCCGTTCGAAGCTTACAATGTCTGAAAAAAGTGTCTTATGACTGGTTCTCCCACGACCAATGCAGAATCCTCAAAGTTACCTGATCAGAATTCAGGCACTTGGCAACCAGCATGTATTTACAATGATTGCAGCATTCTGGGAGTCATATGATCACCATTTGTGACCTTCCCAGATGCTTTCAATAAGCAAAGTCAATGGGGGAAGCTGGATTTGCTTAATGACTGTGTGATTGATTTACTTAACTGCAGCGATTTAACGTAAATGGCCAAAAAGGTTTAAAATTGGGCTCAATTTATATAACAACTTCCTTACTTATCAACAGAAATTCGAGTCCCAATTGTGGCTATAAATAAAGGGTTACCTGTACCTACCAATCTGATACAACTCACTCCTGCCCAGAAGACGTGGCATTTTGCCTCAATTCTTTGCCCAACCTGTTGCCCCAAGTCAAAGGACTCTAGCTGACCAATTGTTGTTATTGTTCTTAGTCACAAAGTTGTGTCTGACTCATCATGACCCCATGGACAACATTCCTCCAGGCCTTCCTGTCCTCTTACCATCCCCTGGAGCCCATTGAAGCTCACACCTGCTGCTTCAATGACTCCATCCATCCACTTCATTCTCTGTCGTCCCCTTCTTCTTTTGCCATCAATTGTTTCCACCATTAGGCTCTTCTCCAGTGAGTCTTTCCTTCTCATTAGGTGGCCAAAGTATTTGAGTTTCATCTTCAGGATCTGGCCTTCTAAAGAGCAGTCAGGGTTTATCTCCTCTAGGACTGGTATGATTGCCTTGCAGTCCAAGGGAGTCACAGGAGTCTTCTCCAGCCCCATAGTTCAAAGGCCTCAATTCTTTGGCGCTCAGCTTTCCTTATGGTGTTGACCAATTAGTAACATGCAAATCAGCTTCCAACCTCAAATCCCAGTGACCACAGGCAGTAAAGCACAACACAAAGAATTATTTTTCTTTATCTATATAAAGAAATGTATCTATAGAAATTTATCTATTTCTCAAAGGTCTCAGAAAAGTAAATAGAAAAGAGCTTACTTTTTATGTAGAGTCCATCATTTTTATTGTTAAACTGGAGTAGAATTCTTTCTATGTTGGTTCAGCCCAGCTTCTCCATAGGCTCTTTACTCTCAATTTTAAGGCAGCTGCCTTTTCCTCTTCCCTATTGTATTGCCTTAAAAGAGATTCAAGGGAAATTTTTGTGTGGTGAAACTTGTAAAGTTAATCTCCTGAAGCCACAGAGGGTTAATGTCGTCTAAAGAGTCTATTATTCCTGTTTTTGTTCCTTTCTGCATAACTAAGCAGCTGCAGTCTTTTGATGTGGTGTTATAGGCTATTGATCAATCTTTTTCTTTTTCCAATTGCAAGTCAAACAGCTGGAATTGAACAAGAGCACCCTCAAATATTGAATCCAAATCCAGTCAAATCATCCTCTTTGAATCTCAAATCTGGGGGTTTAAATCAAATCAAAGCTAATTTTTTAGTGGCCTAGTAAATCTGCCATGTATATGATTAACTCCAGATCAATTTCCAAGGTCAGCTTTTCAGCAACGCTATCCAAAACCTAAAAGAGAAAAGGGAGGTAGTACCTGTAATAACAGGGAAATATCATCCCAGCAGCTGCTGCCCTCTTCTCCTGTGATCTGGAACTGCAACAGATGAAGTTAAATATAAAAATATACATATCTAAAAATGTTGGTCCCTCAGAAGTATGTCTCTCTTCTAAGCTGAGAATTGCAGGTCTCCTTAATTGATAGCATAAATAAGGAGGAAGCAAAGTATTTTCAAGCACAGGCTATTCTATGTACTTTGAATACATTGCTGATAATACTTTGAACTTTTTAAAAGTTCTTTCATCTGAACTACTGTTCACCAGGGATAAATTGAGGGTTTAAGGCCTAAAAGAACATTCACACAGTGCTTTTCTTCACTACCAATGCAGTGTCAAATACAACTGATGCCAAATATCTATAATTTGATTGTCCCCAAACCTATCCTTGTGTAGAAAACAACCTGAGCGATCATGGCAACCTCAAAGGGTAGGGTGAAATATAGAGTGAGTGAAATTCAAACTTTTTTACTACCGGTTCTGTGGGCATGTCAGGGGAAGGATACTGCAAAACCTCCATTCTCTCCCTACTCCTGGGGGAAGGTTAGTGCAAAATCCCCATTTCCACCCCAATCTGAGGCCAGCCAGAGGTGATACTTGCCGGTTCTCCAAACTACTCAAAATTTCCTCTACCGGTTCTCCAGAACCTGTCAGAATCTGCTGAATTTCACCCCTGACCTATATGCCCCCTCCGAAAGAACCAGTGCCTCTAAACTCAGCATAGAGGAGACACTTATATTACATTGCACTGTTTGTCTAATTATTGGTAATGAATTACATACAAAAGCTTTCTTCTGGTTTTGAAATTTGAGTGCCGCTTTAGGAAGGGATGCCTCACGTTCGGCACTTGACCCAGCAGTCAAGTATTCAAAGATAAGCTTTCATCCTTAATGAGAGGAACTTTTTTTTTTCTCCTGTGCTGCGTCAATCCAAATCGATTCTTGCTTTTACAAAATAGCAATAGCAATAGCACCTAGACTTATATACCGCTTCCTAGTGCTTTTACAGCCCTCTCTAAGCAGTTTACAGAGTCAGCATATTGCCCAGGGGTGGGTTTCAACCGGTTCGCGGCGGTCCCTACGAACCGGTTGGTCGGCGAACCTGGAAGTAAGTAACTTCCGGGAACGGTGAAGGGCGCGCCCGCCCGTGGTCCTTACCCAGTTTTGATGAGTTCTGCGCTTCCACGCATGCGCAGGACGCATACAGCACCTGCGCGATCCTCCAACAGCAGCTGGAGTGTCGCGCAGATGCTAGTACGCATGCGTGCACCGCGCACGTCCATGAGGACGTCGCCAGCCCCGTTCCAACCGAACCAGTTGGAACGGGGCGAGAAACCCACCCCTGATATTGCCCCCAATAATCTGAGTCCTCATTTTACCCACCTTGGAAGGATGGAAGGCTGAGTCAATCTTGAGCATGGTGAGATTTGATCTGCCAAACTGCTGGCAGCCGGTGATCAACAGAAGTATCCTGCAGTACTCTAACCACTGTACTCTAACCACTGTGCCACTGTGGCTCTTAAATAAAAACTACTCTTGTGCTAATTGTGAGATAGGAAGCATTTGTTTCTCTCCAAGATCGGAGGTGGGGCTTCAACCTTCAAAGGGACCATTTAATATGGAACTCCATTCAGCGCCCATGGCTCTTTTCCCATATTGGAAAAATCAGGCCTAAAAGAAAGGGATGATTGGATAGAGGTCATAGTTGGAGGGGCTGTAGAACTTCTGGGCCCATCCCTCCTTCCCTCTCTATTGTATTCTTACCTCAGGAGAAAATTTATGGTATTTGTGGAATCCTTTTCTTCTTCTTCAATGCTTTCAATGGAAAGGAAATTTTAAAAAATAAAACGAATTACAAATAGTCAATGAAAACAGCACAAGCCTCTCTCCACTTCTTCTGCCTAACCACTTTGCCTCTAGATCTGTTACTAGGACAATCATATTTTCCAATGACTAGGGTTTTTCTGCTGGAAATTAAATCACTGAACTTTTTTTCCCTCATGCTTATTTCGGTTTTAATAAAATTAATCCTCGGACACATGGGGATGCGTCTTACTTCAACTTGAAGTATCTTTCTCTTATTTCATCTCATTCTGTCTTTCATAACTTTTAACTCGATTATATTGCTACAATTTTCCTATTTTTAAAGAATGACTGAAAAAAAAAACCCTCAATGTGCAATTATGAGCATTTTCTCTTAATAGACATTTTGCTGTGTAAATTTTTCCTAACCTATGCATTATTTTTGTAGGCAAGTGAAATGAGTAATTTTGGAGTTATAAACTTTGGGAAACTTTAGATATCTCCAACTTCATTTTCTATACAACTGCTTTTGAATTCACATAAAGATTCAGGATATGCAAAATGGGGAAGACATTTCTATTCTTTAAAAAAAAAACGATGCACAGATTACATATCAAAACAAAAAACAAAGTCTTATTTTCAACATCTGCAGACTCCTTTTACATTTTCAAACTGGCACTTTTCCATATCTGAAGCCCTAAGAAATAGCAGGCTGACTGAATAATGTACACATTTCTGCCAAGCACCCTGGCTTTCCTGCTGTAATATTACTATTATTTATTATTTACATATTTAATGATGTTATTGCCATTATGCACTGTTAGCCTGACTAATTGTAATGCAATAAACATAATTTACAAGTATGTACATAATCAGCCCTTACTGGCAATACCTGAAGCAGCTGCAGTTTTTCTATCACAATCCCTTTAAAAGTGATATCATCACGATACGTGTCTGTTTTGATCATCATAGGCATCAAGTGACCTACATAGAATCAATTTTGTCTTCTTTAATGAGATGTGATCAAAGCTATAATTAGGCTATGATTATCTTGTTTTGAACTGAATATCACAGAGAGAAAAAGTAAAATCCCACGTACAGAAGGTATTTGCAAAGAAAGACAGCTGCTCTGACTACATATAGCTTATTATTATTTTTTTCTTTTTTAAATATAGATTGCTTTGGAAACCTCCAATTTCAATGATGATGATGATGATGATGATGATGATGATGATGATGGTGGTGGTGTAATGATAACTTAATCTTACAGCATAGACCGTGGTGTCAAACTCACAGTGTCATGTTGCCGTCATGTGATGTTTCACTATGTTTTTCCCATTGGTGGAGCTGTGGTGGGCGTGACCTATGCGTGATGCATCTGGCCTGTGGTCCATCAATTTGACACCCCTTGGTATAGACCTGGTTTGTTCCTAAATAAGGAGTTGTGTCAAAATATAGGCACAGAGCATAGACTATAAGGAATTGAACTTTCTAGGTTAAAATCAGATATCCTGATCCTGTAGATGGCTAGAGTTTATTTAGAGGATATACATGGCTGCCTACTCACTCTCAGTGACTCCAGGTGGCTTACAAACAAAATTCATTGATATAGCATTTGCTTTCCATACAAAAATAAATCTTTCTTCGAT